>NC_043960.1:44866974-44949474 GCF_902148855.1 Sphaeramia orbicularis | reverse complement strand
AAGTTTTCTTCTTCCCACTCCTTTTCGAGCAACACATATTGAATCTATTTTGTTATTACAAGTGTACATGGCAATTGCTATATTGTCTTGATCACCTCTATTTATTTGCTCTGCTATTAGTTCCTTGTACACACAAAAATTTTGTTTTTTCTTCTGCTCGAAACAAATAAATAAATGAAAATGAATGAAATGTGACCATGCTGCAGGTCTTACACCATAGTTACTCTGGCATTTATTTAATGTGAAAAAATAGATTTTATAATGTTTCTCCACATGCAAAGATGCTTAGCTCATTCGTCATTTATTAAATAATAATCCCTCTGTAAAAGTAGTGCTGAACAATGCAGCCAAAAATAGTTTGTCCACCTGAACTTGAGATAAAATACAATTCAAGTTAGTTTTATTTATCATAGCCATAGACTCTATATGGGGATACATGCTGCTGTGCTATTTTTGCTGCTTTGTAAAAATGAAGCTAAAATCCTTTGGTCATGGGAGCTGTCATGGTAGGTGTGTCTTCATAGTAGTGACACAGAGATGGTGTGTCCATGTGGACGCCTTATTGGTTTACTGTTGTACATCTTATGGATTCTGGGTCATAGTTGATGATTAGAGTGATCAGTCACCTGTTTTAATAATATCATATAATTTATTAAAAACACACTGATGAGAAAGGTGATGATTTAAACACACATTAGTCACATGAAGTCTGAGAGAAAATTCACTATTAGGAAAATGTATTTAGTTTTTAGGTGCACTTTCTGGTTTGGAAGTCTCATAGAAAAACAAGGACATGTGGAATTTATGACTTATGATTTTTGACAACGCAGCAGGACACCAGAGGGAGAAGGCTCCAAATTTATACACTGTTGTCCATAAAGTTAGAAAAATATTTCTTGTTTATTCCTATTGCTACTCATCAGTAATCATCTTTTACCATGAAATGAAATTATTACATACTGGGTCTCAGTTCCAGTTTATCAATCAGGTCTAAATTACACTGTCACAATCATTTCATGAACAGAGGGTAAAAAAATATTTTATTCCAAATTCATGAGTAACAGTGTATAGTTTATAATCTACTGTATGACATTAACAACAACAACAAAACTACTGGTAAGGGTGTCTGTGTTTTTTTTAGTAACACTAAAAAGGATTTGAAATAAAATATCGCAACTGGTTTGAAATGACATTTTACAACAACCATGCAAGGTTGCATTTTGTACTATAGTTAAAAAAGAAAAAACCCGACTAATGAAATGTTTTATTTTGTGCAGCTGACAAATGCATATTTTTCATGGTAGACAGTGCAATGCAATGAAGAACTTTTCTTGTCAGATGCTGCTGAAAGCATCTGCACGTGCTCAGTGATGCATACTGTGGGGTGTTCTTGTCATTCCACAGGTTTTTGCATAAACCAGGCTGGCTGGGATGCTAAATGGTAGAATTACAGTGAGCTGGTGTGACCTTAATATTTTACAGTTTGCTTTGACACTTTGATCTCCAGATGGTGGTTTCCTTTACACAGAGACTCAGAGATGCTGACACTGAAGAAAATTAGGCAGAAAGATCTATTGAATTTTTCAACTAGACTGGCACAGTGTAGTCAAGAGATTATGTTCCTAAATACAGTTTACCACAGAAGTATCAGATGACTAATAGCACAGACAAACCTTTATTTAACTAATACATACTCACAAATAAGCTGATATGGAAACCTCCATATGACTGTAAAGAGTCCACAATGTCACAAACATCCCTTCTTAATATTCCTTTTCTCCATGTAAACACTTTTGGGCTTTCTTCTCCCTGCACCACAAAGCTTGTGTTACTGCATTGGTGGGTTGTGTGTGTGTGCGCGTGTGTTTGTGTGTGTGTGCACTGAGTGGGTTGGTTTCACTTGAATGCACACTCTGGTGTTTGTTGACTTAAGATCATAATATGTGGTAGGAGGACGATTACGTGTGGGGAGCCGAAGTTTCCACACGCCTGGACTGTTTCTCGTGTGTGTTTAGGATCACTAACTGCTCTGCTGGGCTCGTGGATCGTGTGGTTAGTGGGGCCGCCATGTAGCCTCAGCTTTGATTTGGATGTTATAATGCATGAGGCATGTTATTGCGAGTGTCTTCAAACAAATGATGGACACAGAGCTTTAACTGTGCACTTGTGTGTATCCCCCAGGGTGTCGGGTCCCCTCCTGTCCCCGGGGATGAAGGGAACAGGGACGCCTCCTTCTCCTCTGGAGAAACAGAATGTCCACTCACACCACAAGCCCTACTCCCACTATCACCACCACCAGACCGCCAATGACGGTAAGAGCCACTTCACGATAACGTCTGACTGAACATATCCACTGGGGGTTTAAAAAGTAGAAATCAGAAACTGTAAAAAAATCAATACACATTTCCAAATGTTTCTTATGTAGGCAAAAGTACAGTATGATCAGAAAAATACACAAACTTCAAGTAGTCATTATCCAAAATGTGATATTATTGTAAAATATGTTTATCACTAACTAATGCACCTTAAGAGCATTTTAATGTTGTTCATCATGTGAAGACAGGTTTAGGTGTTTACTGAGGCTGAGCGATATGACTGAAAGGTTGTACAAATGTTCAGTGTTAAACAAAGTTTCGAATAGTTTCTGTCAACTCATATTAAAGCATGATTCAGAAATGAATTCCCTTTATTAGTTAAAATTATATTTCATATTTCTACAATATCAACAAATAAATAATTACAAAAAAGCAGTACTCAGTGTGTCAGTGTGCATTATTCGTCTGGAACTAAGAATACTTGATATAAAATAGTACAGCTGGTATGCAACTAGAGAAGCACTTTCACAATGAGTATAATGCAGCAAACAAATGGGTTGAATTCTGCATTTTTGATGAATAAAGGTTGCTAGAGGAAGCAATAATCTTGGTTTTATGATTAGGTAGACATTAGATAGCCTGGAAGAATAAGGGTGAATATTTCCTTTATGTAGTTTCAGGATTCTTATTCTCCTTCCTTCCATTGTGTTTTACTGTTTTTAAAGTCAACTTCACTATGTGACAGAACAACAACCCTTGAGCTGCAACCTGAAAATATAACACAGACACACATCTTTTAATGTTCATATGTTTTCTTTTACAGGGATTTAGTCATTTTAATACCACAACATGCTTACTCGGGCACAAGTTCCACCAAAACACACTATTTACCAACGCACTGTTGCAGCTTCCTGCGCTCAGTGCCACCCAAGAACTAGTCAAACAACCCAGATAACTTTTACCGGTATTCCAGAGGCACACAGGTAATGAAGTGTGGAGATCGGTCTGGATTTGTTAGCAGTTATCGACAAGTCATATTCATTTGTTGTATTTTCCATGCTTCATATACTACTAGGCAGATTAGTCATTGTGTACTGCATCATATAGAAGTACATCATGCGCTTTTTAGATGTAAAAGGTAATAAGCACCTGTGTATATGCAAGTGCAAAATAAATGTAATGGAGGTGAATTATTAAGCTGCATAAAATGAAGATACTCATGGACAGTATAAGTAACTAATGCATATTTATGAGTACTGTATATTCCAGGTCACTGCTTTGGCCTTTCATTAAGTGTAATTGTACAATACAATCACCTGTTCAAAGATACAGTACAGGTATAGATGATAGATGTCTGAAAGGACAGTCTTCACACTGCCCACATACTGATTTTATTTTATTTTTTTAATACACATGAATAGTTGGCTCAGTTTGGAAAATGCAAAGAAAAAGAATGGTGATACTGAAATTGAGTTGTTGACAGTTTGATCTCCACATATTTCACATTTTGTCTAGTCAGCTTTATTTCATTTGTAAATATACATCCATTCCAACGGCAATACATTCAAGAAAAGGATGGAAGGGGGAAAATCCAGGACTAACAGTGAGTTATAATGAAATACTGCAAATTGAAACATGTCATTTTCCACAGCATCCCAACTACGTCTTAGTTGGGGTTGTGAATGGTTGTACATGAAATATGATATGAAATATGATGTTCATATGCTTTTCTCCACATGCGTCATATATGGTAGAACTGAGTAAAGCAGTTCAAAAGATTAGAATTCATGTGCTCTGTTAGTTACCATCAGTAAAACTGTCAGTTCACAGCCTGTTAGCTGTAGAATAGGGTCTAATAAGTGCTTTATTATGACTATTAAAGAGACAATATGGCACTAATATGTATGCTAATAAGAAACGTGTTCAAAAAAACAAGGGTGAATTATGACATCCGTCCACAAACAGAAAAAAAAATATGAAATTACACATTTTCCAAAAAGTAACATATGTCGTTCACATTTGAAGGGAAAAGGATAATTTGGTGTATCAATTGAATATCCTGAAAGGTTTCCTGTGGCAGGTGATTCACTAACTTGTAGCCTGTCTGTATGACTTCCTCTGATACTCTGCAGCACCAGATCGCTTACATAGTCCTTTCCTTAAGAGCCCTGTCACTCCTCAGACCCGGTACCACCAGAACCACATGAAAGCGCTGGAGGAGAGGAAGTTGTCTCTTCGAGCGGCGATACTGCCCTGTGGCTCTGTCAGAGCATTTTCAGGACAGAGAGAGATTAGAGTTGTAAAGACAGAGTGGGGAAAACCACATGCCGGAAGCCTTTTCCCTGCGCTGAATTAGCCGGCCAAATGCTGGCTCATGTATTCAGCTGTCTCTCAGCGCCCGAACATGGCAAGCTCAGCTGTCACTGCCGAGCCTTTTCCTAATGCCTTAAACACTGTTTTCCCTGTAAAGATCTACACATGGACGTCTCTGTAACCGCGCTGTGGTCGGGGAGTTGCGTAAAAGCGCTCCAGGAAAGGCTGCTCTCCCATTATCGTGACTCCTGCGGTCGATTCCGAGTACAAACTGAGACGATGGGGACAAATGTTACATACTGAGGGGCTGGCAGAGCGAGCACAAACACAAATATAGCATTGTCTTAATTTGAGATCTACTTAAAGCTTCAACCGGACGATTTCTGACCTCGGAAACAATCATCCATAGATGCTGATGGCACCCGATCAAATCTGGTTTCTATTTTTCACTCCTTGTTGCTCTCTCTCCTCTGCATCCTCCCTCGTTTCCTAGAATATCAAGGCAGCTTTCAGAGCTGCTTCCATTTCGGAGACTCCTACAGGATGGAGCAGGCGGTCAGTGGCGTCCATGTCCCAGGAGAGTCTCACACCTACACTTCCCATCAGCACAACGGCTTCCACATGTCCACCAGCAACACTGGCTCTGCAGGTGAGGAGCATCCCATCATATCCAAGACTATCCAAGTTATCTCCAACAGTTTCAACAACAGATTCCCAATAACAAAAAGATAAATTATACCACGGATTACAGGCTGAATCTTTAGCCTTATTTTTCAGTTTCTTGGCATTTTTCTACACTGAAGGCAGTTGCATAATAAACCTATTTACCACAGTGTGGTTTCACTTGAGTCGCCTGTTTCAGCTCTTATAGTTTAATGTTTCAGCACCCTGGTATTTTTCCACTCAAAGCAGTTTTAAAATATAAAAATAAACCTATTTACCACAACTTGAAGTTGTCTGTTAACATAAAATCATTAATGAAAATATACAAAAGCCTTGTGTGTGTTACATGCCCTGATGCTGATGACATGGACTCCTTGGGAGTGAAATTTGATATTAAGTATGGTTAAAACAGGATGAGATTTTCACAATAGAATTATCAAAGAGCAACGGTACATGTTCTAATACATTTAGCTGCAATGATTCACTTGGTTCTGTTAAGTTAATTTAATTTGAGTTAATACATGAATTGATAACTATGCTGAAAATCAGTTAATCAGTTGAAATTTTGAAGAAAAAAAAAAGAATAAAAAATACTTTTCAAAATTCTTACTTTTTTCTTTACACCTTCTTACATTTCAAAACTTTGTGGTTTCTTCAGTCTTCTATGACAGTAAACTGACATTTTAGTATGATGTGTTTTTCACCATATTCAGACATTTGACAAACCAAACAACAAATCAGCTACTGGGGAAATGATTGTTCGTTGCCGCTGTAGTTGCAGTGATCCCTGAAGTCATGAAAACATAAAGGGTTTGTTTTGGTTGAATAAACTTAATTAAAATTTTAATGTCAGCTAAGCCAAAGTCTGCTTTTCTAAATTAAACAATAAGAAACTTAGGTAAAACTGTCCAGTTGCATTTTTAATCAATCATCATTTCATGCTATGACCCTAGTATCAAATAATGCCATATTTTTGATAGCCAAATGTATCCAAACGATCCCTTCAGTGCCATAAAACTACTGCACTTCGTACCCAACTCTGTCCACATCCGAGAATTGTTAAGACAATAAAAGGTTAGCTGAAGGATTTCTTCATATTTCCATTTCTGTTCCAGGTTTCAGCCTGAGCCAGGAGCTACCAGGGGGAGCAGGGTGCCAGTTCTCATCAAGTCCAGAGGAGAGCATTTTCTTCCAGGTGGGCAGCTTCGACCGCAGCCTGAGCCACATCTCCTCCGTCTACACAGAGACATAGAGCAACACTGGAGCAGGACACGCTTCAACGGCACCTCCTCAGTCCTCTGCAGTCCACCTCACCTCCAAATGCATCTACAGTCACCTCTGTCTCAGCCTCTGTTTACTACTGTTGTAGATGGGACACACTGAGTCAGACTCAACAGCCTGTTCTGACCCAGTTCAAGTGTCAGATACATGGAACCAGTACGATAAAGCAGTCACAGTTTGGTCAGATTAGGAACCTGCAGTGTGACCGACCCCTTACCCTGACCTCTGATTGGCTGACTGGGGTTTCCCTTTAGTTTACATTCTTTGGACTTAAAGTATTGCAATATTGAAAAATCCAGTTCAAAGAAACATGAAACTAATCTGTTCAGTGATTCCAACTCCAATTATGCAAATAATAGGGAACCCCATCTTTTAAAAGGCTTTTCCCCCCAAAAAAACACTGTTTTGTCTTGGCCTGTCTGGTATAGATATGTTTTTCTGTTTGTTCTGCTCAACTTCTGCATTAAATCTGAATAACACCTGTTGAATACCACCATCCACCAAGAGCAGTGGTTCAACACAACTTTGGCCTGATTTTTTGACATTTGACATTTTATGAGTCAGATTTATCCCTTTATTTTTCTAAACAAAAAAGCCAAATTGGAGGAAACTTGGAAAAACATAACATAAATGGCTGAAGAATAAGTATTTTCTGTGGTGCTGATCATCATCCACTGCACCCATTAGGATAAATATTAATTTGGGTTTCATCCAACTCTTACGTATTTGCAAAGATAGGAGATGAACATGAAACAAATCATAGTGGACAAAAATTCATGACATCTTAAATCTTAACCCTATACTTCTTTCTTTGTAGAGTCTCATTTATTGGCCATGTTGAGTTCATTGAATCGCTTTGGTTAAACTGACACTAACACACACTTACATTCACTCAGACTGAGCTTTTACATGTATCATCCTCCATGTTCATACACAAACTTTGTACAAACTCTAAAATATGTCACAATGCCTCGTCTTGTGTTTTTTTGTTTTTTCTCAAATCTACATATTTCATTCTTTTAGACTGAAGTGTAGAGAAGAATATATCATTTTTGCCGTGTTGTTTTAGCAGTGGAAAAAATGTTTGAATTTCTGTATTTTGCTTGTGTTTTTTTTTTTTTTTTCTGTTTTTTGGATTTATTTTTCTTGGAGGAGGATATGGGCTCATTATTTCTGCACTTACTGCAGAGAAACTGACCTACTTTATTATTATGTGTATAAAATGTACAGTTTGTTTACAACCATCCATGGAATGTTTCTCATTTCTCAATTTAAGAAATAAATAATTGACTCATCCTGCCATGGTTTCTCTTACTTTAACAAGTATAAAAACACAAAATTACAGAGACGGGTTAAAAACACTGAGTGGCTTTAGGGGTCAGACAATGAGAACCATAAGTAATCAGTCATACTGTGGATGTGTTGTGCCCCCTAGTGGACAAAATTGAGTACTGCAAATCACATTCATTAGGTGAAAAAAAAATTTCACTTGATACTTCATCAAAAAAAGATCATGTCAGTGGATCCCATAAAGCTTCAGTTTGTCTCTCCACTGATTTCTACTTCTGCTTCTTCTTGCTGAGGTAGCTCTGATAGTAGAAGTTACTGAAGAGGATGATGAGCGTCACACAGTATCCGAACACCAACAAGTTCATGCCATCCGGAAAGTCGCACTCCGTGAGCAAATTGTTGCCCGTGTACACCAAGAACATCATGAACTGCACCTGGAAGGACAAAGAACACAAAAGAACAGCTCCTTTTACGTTCACAAAACATCTGTGTTCATCTCAGACATGAGGCCGGAGCGACTCACCAGCTGCAGGGAGGTCAGGTATCGCTTCCACCACAGGTACTTCTGCATGTGAGGCCCGATTGCAGCCAGACCATAGTAAGAATACATTATGATGTGCACAAAGGTGTTAAGCAGGCCAATGAAGAAAGCTGTATGAAGTGGAGTAAACCAGTAAGTATAAAAACACTGACAGCAGAAGCATAGATATATATATATATATATATATATATATATATATATATATATATATATATATATATATATATATATATGTATATATATATATATATATATACACACACACACACAAACACACACACACACACACACACACACACTCTCTCTCTGGTACAGTGTCGTTTTACTTTCTGTTTGTGTCTTATTATATCATCTATTGTGTGTCCATCCTGCTCATTTTGATATAATACATTCACTGTTTTTCACAGCATAAAATCAAAAATAAATTAAATGAACGAAATAAGCATAAAAGCCAAAAACAGGTGTTTTTTCATCTTGATACATAAATTATACTACTTTGTTTAACCTTATTGTAAAGGAAAAAAAATAACATAATTCCCCTCAAATGCATTAAAACAACTAAGTAATGAGCCTGTTCAAAGAATATAAGTAGAAAATACAGATATTTGTCTTAAATGTATTAAGTAAAGCATTCTCTATGTAAGTACAATAATGAAGTATTTGTACCTTACAGTAGTCAGTTCCCACCTCTGGGAAGAGACTGGTGAAGTGTGACAAACTTTTGTTAGTTTTAAGAAACAGAATATATTCATATGTTAAATTACTTAGATTTAAGATACTTTTTAGCCTTTTCGTCAACATTTACACCACTGAGCATTAGGTTTTTATCAGGTTTCAGCTTCACAATTAAGTTCAGAACTATATTAAATATTCATGTTTCAAAAGTAATCAGATTACATCTATTTATTTGGGTTAAACTACATATTAATCTTCATTCCTTTGACCTCGTTTTGATCTGAAATGTATGTTTTATCATGACTGAAAATGAGAAAAATTCAAAAATATAGGTGAAAGTTCTTCATCTTAGCCTTATGTAGTGATTAAAGATTTTCAGATTTGAAATCAGGCTGTGGATTTGTGAACCGGGCTGTTATACATAAGGTTTATATACATGAAGTTAACCTGGTGGTATCTGTCACACATCAGGCGCTGACTTACACTGTCCTCCTGCCACGTATTTGATTCCTAACCACCAGTTGAAGATCATGGTGCCGTGATGGTAAATGTGAAGGAACGTCAGCTGACTGTTCTTCTTCCTCAGGATGAAAAACAGCTGCTCATTGGAGAGAAAAGCAGATGTTTGTACAGGTTCAAGTCTTGCTGTCGATTTGACTGATTTTACTGAGAAATAAAACATCACATGTACCGTGTCACTGAGTTCTATGACCTTAGAGAAGAAAAACCACCAGCAGACTCTGGCCATCTGAAAAGAGCAGATAAAGAAGCAGTCATCACATAAGATACTTAGAACCAATATGATCATCATCATCTCAGTACAACAGACATGTTCTTTTGTAAATGATGCTTTTTCATTAATTTAACACATTTTTAGAAACAAATCTGACACATACAAAGGCGTTACCTCTTTCATCCTACTGCCTACCTGCCTATCTGTATATGATAAACAATGAGTAGGGGTGTGTATTGGCAAGAATCTGACGATATGATACAAATCACAACACTAGGATCATGATACAACGTATCACGATACTGTCTTTTTAAAAAATATATACTATTTCCAGTAAAAATTTAATTACACCAGAAATATGCACAAATACTAAACAGAATTTTATTTGATAAGAACAGGATCTAATGCTATGTCACAAAACTTTCCTCTGTAAAAACTTAAAATGTAGGATTTGGATAAATAAAGATTTAACACCTTGCTTTACCTGTACAAAAAACACACACAAAGAAATAAATAAATAAAATTATGTTTTACAGACATAAGAGTTTAAGATCCTGCTCAAATGCTCATGTTCTATTAGTTGTCAAAAGGATGCATAGTGGACAGTCCCTGAATCATCCAACATTGTAACATTATTTTTGTGCAAACCCAACAGAGAAACTACCATCTGCCTCTTTCAGACAGTAAAAAGTGCCTTAGGATGCTTGAAATAACCATTATTTAACAAAACAAGGTTATCAGTTTCAAAAAACTACGTTTGACCTGCAGTGTCACAATACTACTTTTGTCATAAACAAACAGGGAAAAATACCGATGTGAATACTGAAATTAAAAAAACCTCATTCTGTATGAATACATCTGCACATAAAAACCAACAAGTATGGAAGTATGTAAACTGGGACTCTGGTCCAATCCCAGTGTCCTCCTTCACAGACTCACAGATGTATTCCGGGTAAGTCGTACATTGTCCCAATGTCAGACTCTGAAGTGATTAAGGACTTGATTTTGGACATTTTGAGACTTTTATGGCCGTTTTCTGTAAGTCTGCACCTTCTGCAGACTTTACCCGAAGGAATTACCCACAATTAATTAAGTTAGGATGTTGAAATTGCAGTTACCATTGAAAGAAGAACTGGGGATGTGCTGACTTGCTGAAATATACAAAGAAAAACTATAAAAAAGATTTTTAAAAAATGGTGCACAGAAACACATCAACTGATGAGGAATTTTTGTTTATTTTTTACTTTTACTCTCACATTCAGTCACTGAGCATCTGACATCTGCAAAGTCTGAGTCTTTAATGATCAGGGATTTGGGTGGAGATTAAGACTGGGCCCCAGTTCAGGAAATCTTACCTCTGAAATAATAGAAATATGTTCAAGCAAAAGAAAACATAAAAGGAGCCACTGTCTCTTACAAATGATGCTCATAGATCTTTTATCAGATTACTTTCTACAAAGACTTAGAGCAGGGATGTGAAACGCGTTTTAGTTCAGGGGCCACATACAGCCCCATTTGATCTCAAATGGGCCAGACCATTAAAAAGACAATACATTAACCTATAAATAATGACAACTCCAAACTTTTCTCTGTGTTTTAGAGTAAAAAACATAAAATTACATGATGGAAGTATTTAAATCTACAAAGTATCTTTTAAAAAATGTGAATAACATGAAATACCTGAAAGTTATTAGGAAAAATAAGTGGAATTTTGACAATATTACACCTCAGCTTATCATTTACACATGTGAATTTACAATTAACAGTGAATCTACAAAGACACAAAACATTTAGTAACAGGCAGAATATTGAGACATTTTTGACAAATACATATATATTGATACATTTCAGGTTGTTCATGGTTGTTCAGGTTATTCACATTTCTTGTGAGAGGTTAGTCTGTAAATGTAAACAATTTCATGTAGTTTTACTTTTTTACACTATAACCTTATGCTACCTTTTAGGGTGACAATTCAACATCTGTCCAGGGACTGCAGATGAAAAATACCTATTAGGTGAACTCTGATGCATTTACAGCAATCTGAATTAATGTAAAATGTACCTGTTAAATAAACCTAAATAGATAGATAGATAGATAGATAGATAGATAGATAGATAGATAGATAGATAGATAGATAGATAGATAGATAGATAGATAGATAGATAGATAGATAGATAGATAGATAGATAGATAGATAGATAGATAGATAGATAGATAGATAGATAGATAGATAGATAGATAGATAGATAGATAGATAGATAGATAGATAGATAGATAGATAGAAAAAATTGGAGTTGTCATTATTAATAGTTAATTATGATAGTATTTTACTGGTCTGAGCCACTTAAGATTGAATTGGGCAGCAAAAATGATTTTGACATCTTTTGGCCCATGGGCTGTATGTTTGTCACCCCTAACTTAAAGTATGTGGGTGTGTTCTTACCCTCATGGCCAAGGGGCTGGTGCTGTAATCGACTGGCTGACAGAGGAGGCTGTAGTTTGACAGCCATGATGTGACCAGGAACTGGAAGTAAACATGACAACACACCTCTAAACATCATCGACGCAGACGGAAACAGCAGCTTCAGAAACAGATGACAGAACTGAAAGTGTGTGCACGGTGACACGAAAAAACCCACCTCGTAGAACATGTAGGCAGACAGGCCGACCATGCCGAAGTTGTAGATGATGAGGACCACTTTGAGGTCTACGGGTTCCCGGTGTTTCATGAGGCGAGGGCCGACCCAGACCACACCCAGGTACACCAGGAAGATGAGAGTCACCGGGATGGGGGAGTAGACCAGCAGCCAGGGGTCCGTCCTTTTGTCTGGAACCGAATCAGACAGAACTTCTCATGACTGTGATTTACACGTTTGGGTTTATTTCCTTCACCTTCTAAGACTCCTTGGCAACACTTAAAAAATAGGACCAATGCTCCTGTAGCTCACCAGCATGTTCAAGAACCAGTGACAACTTAAATTTATGAGGTTGTCTCTAGAGTCCTGTGGTTGTGATGTAGGAGATCAATCTTCCAATAGAAGTGGGCGGTACTTTCACTGGAGGAGAACTCAACTAATTAAATGACAGTCCATATATGACTTCCTGTCAGTGCTCAATAGTAAGTAATAGTAACTCTATTGATATCTGTAACCATTTCATTTTACAAACCATCAAAATATGGCCCATTATAAGTAAAGGCCAATTTTTTTTTTTAGATTTCAACAATTCGTCAAAAATTAAAAAATCAAATTTCTCAAAACTGTGAACAAACTTTGTAAACATTGTCCCAAGGAAGTTACATAAAAAAATTTTAAACTAGAAAAGCACTCGGAGAGCGCAGACCTCTGCCAAGGTAGATCAGGTTAGGTTTAACTATACGGTTAGTGGTTACAGATATGTGAACTGGAGATCTTGGCATAAAATGACATACAATCAAATGGCGTTGAATAACATGCGAAAGGATGAAAATGCATACGTATAGAACACCAAATGCCACAAGAATTGCAGTGATATACAATGCGATTTCACGAGATCAGTCTGTTCATCTCATGTGGTTTATATCATTTCCTTAGTATTAGTATTTTTAACCTTTATTTAACCAGGTTGGTCCCATTGAGATGGGGGATCTCTTTTACAAGGGAGACCTGGTTAGGTTTTATTAGGTCTTTTACATTATTTCACATGTTGTCTCTTTTTTGATGTGTTGTTATTGTCATGTTGCTAAAGAAAAAAAAACAAGTTTCTTCAACTTTAAAACAGAACCAGAAATCACCCTTTAAATGAAAAGAAATAATGTCTTAATGTTTATCTCAATAATTATCGATAATGACAGATGTGAAAATGTATCATTTCTGACACAGCTGTAATTTGATGATCAATTATTTTCACTAGGAAATAAAGACATCATTTCTCTTAATCTCAGAAGTCTTTGTTTACAGTACTGTACAGGATTTTTTTTTTTAGAGGAAGTTCTTTAGCAAGTTTTTTAGAGTATATATATATATATATATACATACACACACAAACACACACACAAACATATATATATACAGGGTGGGGAAGCAAAATTTACAATGAACATTTAGTTGTTTTTTCTCAGCAGGCACTACGTCAATTGTTTTGAAACCAAACATATATTGATGTCATAATCATACCTAACACTATTATCCATACCTTTTCAGAAACTTTTGCCCATATGAGTAATCAGGAAAGCAAACGTCAAAGAGTGTGTGATTTGCTCAATGCACTCGTCACACCAAAGGAGATTTCAAAAATAGTTGGAGTGTCCATAAAGACTGTTTATAATGGAAAGAAGAGAATGACTATGAGCAAAACTATTATGAGAAAGTCTGGAAGATACTATTAAAGAAGAATGGGAGAAGTTGTCACCCCAATATTTGAGGAACACTTGTGCAAGTTTCAGGAAGCGTGTGAAGGCAGTTATTGAGAAAGAAGGAGGACACATAGAATAAAAACATTTTCTATTATGTAAATTTTCTTGTGGCAAATAAATTCTCATGACTTTCAATAAACTAATTGGTCATACACTGTCTTTCAATCCCTGCCTCAAAATATTGTAAATTTTGCTTCCCCACCCTGTGTGTACACACATATATATATATATATATATATATATATATATATATATATATATATATATATATATATATATATATATGTATATATATATACATATATATATATATATATATATATATATACACTAACCTTAATGTCAACCTGGTTACTAACCCACCTGTTTTGGTCTGTCTGTTTTTTGTCTTCTTGTGCTGTATGCAAAGCTGCAGAATACTTGAATTTCCCTTGGGATTAATAAAGTATCTATTAGTCTTTGATCCTATTCCCTCTGGTACCCTAATGCTTTATCAAAATGTTCATGATCTTCCATCAGCATCGGTCTTGCTGCCTGACCCCACTGGCTCACCAGAAGGAAAGATTTGTTTTTCATTGAGTGCTCATAGAAACATCAGCAAAAATATACAAGCATTATTTCAGAAAGATATTGTCTCTACCCCGTGTGTAATAACATATTGGAATCATTTTGTTGATAATATTGATTGGATCAAAGTTTGGATGATTCCCCATAAATACCTTATCACTAACAAGGTTAAAGAAGTATCCTTCAGAATTCTTCACAAATATTACCCTACTAAACATTACATGCTGAAATTCAAAAAAGACAAACATAAACTGTTGTTTTTGTGGGGACCATCCAGAGACTGTGCGGCACCTGTTCTGGCATTGTTCATACACCAAGAAACTGTGGAAGGACTTCAGCAGATTAATTATTGACCATGTTTTCATAGACTTTGTCATATTGTGGAAAAATTTATTATTTTGTTATTACAGATACCCCAAAAAGGAAAAAAAGTTTCTTTATAATTAATTTATTTCTCTTACTTGCTAATTTTTTCATTCACAAATGTAAGTTCTGTAACACAAAACCAAAATGTTTTTTTTTTTTTGAAAGATGTTGAACTTTATGTAAAGCTATTAGATATATCTGGAAACAAAAAGGCTATAAAACCATCAGTATTTGCTCTGATTTGGACATTGTATTTTAGTGTATTCCCCCTGGTAAACTTGTTTTTATTTTATTGTTGTATACTCTACCTCACTCAATAAGATTTATTGAAAAAGAAAGTATCTATCTATGTATGAATGATGGGGGAAATACTGTAAAGTGTTCATACATTGGGTTTTCGTTGTAATCTTGAGGATGATTTTCATTTTATACATTTTGTGTCATTCTGCCATCCACCTGAAGACTTGAAGGTTGGTTTTAGCTGAATGATGCTCTTATGTTGAGCCCTCCACCCCATCCCCCCATCCCACAGAAGCCAACTGACTCTATGCACAGCCCCACTACTTCCTGAACTTCAGGCGGGTCCTTTATTTCCTGTCTTTCATTATTGGACACACTGATTAATCCAGGTGTGTCTGCTACTTCTTGTTGTGACTACTGATTAATTAGGCACACGTGGATTAATCAGTGTGTCCACTAATGAAAGACAGGAAATAAAGGAGCCACCTGAAGTTCAGACAGTAGTGGGGCTGTGCTGTGCATAGAGCCCACTGAACCACTGCATATGTCATGGCTTCTTCCTGAGCATTAGGAGGCACAGGATATTCAAACCCCAGAGTCAGTCCTAAACATACAGTCCATGCCACAGTAGAGTGGATTTCCTCCTCCTACTCACTCACAGCCTGAAACCTCATAATAAGATGGAAGGAGCTCATCATGTGACATGTGCTGTCACTGGGACCCACAAAGCAGCCACTGTGGACTCACATCTGCAGCTCACATTCCACGCACTGAACACACTGCACAGGACTTTGACGCAAACAAAATAAAGAAACACACACGCATAAATTAATAGATTAATTTTAGTCAAAATGTGGAAAAATCAAATACCTCCATTGTCCACTATGCTCTGGTACCCTGACAGGACCTGTTCCCACGCGGAAACCATCTAAAAAGAAAGAACACTATAGAAGAAAAGCACTAGGAGAAGTTCCAGACAGTCCAAAAAAGACAAAAACCTACTCACTGTTTCAGTCACAAAAGTTCACTGTCAAAGCTGCACAAACCGACTGCTGTGACCTTTGGACGGAAAGTTAACAGCAAGAACATCAGCGACCAGAGTTCAGCAGTGGGCAGCAGAAGCAGAATGAACAGAACCAAAACGCACACACCTGAGCACAGAATAATGAGGTAGAGCTGGAGGATTCACGGCTCACACGAGGATTTATTTAGAGGAAGTGACAAGAAAAGAACCGGGAGGGTTTGGTCCCCGGAAGGAACGTGTTCATGTTTTAACCAGTAGAGGGCGGTGTTTCCGGTTAACCCAGGGCTGTCAAACTCAGTATAGTTGTTTTTTTTTTTTTTTTTTGTTTTTTACATAATCATCATGAATATCATAATAGTATACAACAAACAAGGATAGAAAGTTTCATAATTCACAGAATACTTTATATTTAAAATATATAGAAATACATGTACGAAGCCTGGGAAGGGACATGAAGAAAAAAAAAATGTATTGCGTTATAATGCAATGGTTTTTGCGTTATAACGCAAAATTATTGCGTTATAACGCAATAGTTTCTGCGTTATAATGCAAAAGTATTGCGTTTAAACGCAAAAGTTTTTGCATTGGGATCTGCATTCTGGATCGGACAGGTGGGTCAGGTCTGACACACCTGTACCTGCAGTCCTGTGCCCTGTGCATGTGGAGTTCAGATGACCGTAACTCTTTCATTATTTGTCCGATCGGAAAAATCCCAACAGTTTCTGAAACCTGAGACACTGTGCTTTATGGACATTCTAGGGTCAATGCGAAAATTTCATGGGCACCTGTCCTTGAAGCCGCAAAATAAGCCATTCGGGGACGCACACAGCAGAGCGGATTCACGGAGCGGAGAACCGGAGCACATAACGGAGTGGAGAACGGATTCGATCTAATGTTGGAAAATGTAAGCAAGACGGACATCCCAAGTTCCATGACCACCCTGGAAGTTTACGGATAGATTTGTGACTGAAGGAGCAACTGATGGCGCAACATCTGAAGAAGAAAGGTAAAGTTCACCCAGTTCCATTTCCTAGTGGACTGTCTACATGACTGAAGCACTCTCTGCTTTTTTCTATGTAGTTTTTACTTGTTTCACTTTATTGTATTTGTAAATTGACGCTGATACTGCATGGTGGTTTTATAGAATAAAGTACGAACCATGTAGAATATGTGTTAGTTTGTAGTATGTTGTTCTTTCTGTGCGTAAAAGTGCGCATGACGCTCTACAAAATAAGAGCGCATACGCTGATGTTCGGTGACTTTTTTCCTCAATAGTGCAATCTTACCTTCTCTTGTCTGTGTAATACATTGTTCTGTGTGTGTTATTTTTCCATGTGTCCACCGGAAGTCACATTCAAGGATGAAGAGGGAGAAGCCACGGTGATGCGCAAAGGCTCTGGTGATGAGAGCAGATACTGAAGACTGTCCACACACAGATGAAGGACGGAGGCAGACCTGATGATGATCAGTCCAAATAACACAGACATTCAACACATCCACAGAATGACTGACTTTTGGTGTCAACAGACTATTTTCCATGTGCAGACTCTGCCATAGGAGCACTGGCTGGATCAGAGCTGTGAACTGACACAACTGTTTCTGCAGAACCATGGACATGAAGGCACTCTGCAGCCACAGAACAGACAAATGCCCTGTTTGTGGGGGTAAAACACCTGTAGAGTTTGGATTTTTACCCTGTTTTTGCACAATAAAAGACAAATACTCACACAGTTTGTTGTAAATACTTTTTATACTTTCAAAGTTCATATGTAACATTCAAATCTTGTATCCATGTGTAATTTTAGTGTTTTTCTCTGCTAAAACTAAACAAACTAATTCCGTTTTTGTGTTTTTCGGCATTTTAAACTGTTATTACAGCATTAAAACAAGCAGTGAGTTATAAATGACTGCTATACTGAACGTTCGAAGTGGTCTGCAAAAATTGACAAAAGGACTCAAAGCATATTTTCTAACCTTTTTATGCTCAAAATAAGAAAACAAGTGCAGGTGGACCATTTTAGGCTCAGGAGTATAAAGGATGTGAATGCGCACATCCTCCTGTCTCATGCGCAGACCATTCACACTCTGCGCACATCCACCTGTATCCATGAAGCTGCACACAGCCCTGAAGCTGGGCAAATCTGAATTTCATTCAGAAACCGTTGGAATTTTTCCGATCGGACAAATAATGAAAGAGTTACGGTCATACTACACAGGACAGGGGGGGCGTGTCAGACCTGGCACGGTCGGACCTGAACTGGATCACAACGTATTATGTATGGGCCTATATATATATTATATTGTGATAAATATAATTGAATTGTGTTTGTTAGTTGTGTTTAAATTGTTATATTTGCTATGTTATATTTGTTTTTACTTAATTTCTCTCAACATTGATTTTTTTTTTATATACATTATTATGATTATTTCAAATTTTAAATGTTTAGAAACTATACGGACAAAAATATTGGGACACATCATGGTTACAGCTGTAAGATGTCCTGTTCATGCTGATTTGACATATAAACATCAATATTTCCTTTTTAAGTTTAATGGGAGTTTTTTTTCTTCCTCAGTGAGACGTGAAGAAAGTAGATAGTTATGGTAGAAAATTATTATTTACAGTCAGAGCATGAAAAATATTTTTAAAATTTACAGGTACAACTTTTAAAATCACAGTAATGGATTAAAAAAAAATCTCTGAGGCATTTTGGAAGCAAAGATAACAAGTAAAACCAAACTAACCAATGCAATTTATCAAAATATTATGACCCTTGTCATTATTGTTTTATATCCCAGACACCTGTTAGAAAAGAAACACCTGAATTCAACATGTCCCAATACTTTTGTCCATACAGTGCATATTATATTTGAGTTTTTGCCCTGGAATTTATCATTTTTACTACTCTCCACCAGATAATGTCATTTTGACTAAATTTAAAGGAATCTAAAGGAGGAAAAAAACATGGTATTTCCACTAGATGGCCTCCTTCCTCCTTCAGCTTTAATCCTGTGCAGTATGTTTTTTGACTGTGACTAATACTAGAACCAGCCCTAAGGGTTAAAATATGGATTTAAAAAACTTGTGGGTATTGTGTCATGTAAATCATGCTGAGTAAAACTACTAAGATGTCATTTGTAACTAAGTCATTTAACCCTTATAGACTTATTTATGTGGCGATATCTAACCTCTCCCAAGATATTTGTCACCATTTATTATACTACATATAGAAACTGGGTATGTTCCTGTACTTAATTTACTGATCATGTACATGTTCACAAGGGATCAGAGTGAATTCTAAGGTTGTTAAATCAAAACAGAGAAAACTGAAGATAAAATGACTTTATCACTAAAATATACCATTAACTGAACATAAAATCAAGGCTTCTACATCCACTGTCATTAGTCAAATCACATGGCTTTTAGTGGTGAATCAATATTGCAGAAAATGACAGTGTTTCATGTTTACTACGAAGCCTCTGAACGTCCAAACTAGATCAATTGCCATCTCTGCCGATATTGTGTGTGATTGCTGGTAGCTGATGCTTTGCTGGAATGCAGCTGAACTGCTGTTGAAACATAGTTGAACTTAGTTGGAACGTAGCTGAACTTGTTTAAAATAAAAAGTATTATGTGAAGTGTAAAATACAACCTGTAGAAGGTGAAAAACATAAAGCACAAAAAAAAGTAAAAATTCAAAATAAAAGTTGAAGCTGGAGTGGAAATGGCTCAAAGAAGAAACATTGTTTGTCTGTGCAGCAGAGTCTTTGTAGTAGCAGTCTGTGATCTACTGAGACAAGTACTTTAGATAAATCTATACAAAAATTCTACCAAAGATTCCAACATTTAGGCCTTAAGACTTTATGGAAACTGGACAGTAGTTGTTGAAGTCAGTAGGGTCTCCCTAAGAGGGGTGTAGATTAAAAATCCAAGCAGTCGGTTTTGCAAAATTATCTATTTAACACGAACACTTGAGTTCATTAGCATATGGAATAACACCTACACAGACCACTCCCCCCACAGGTTTATAAATCCAATTTCCCCCACCAGCTATCACAACATATAGTTTATATATTGTGTATAAATGCATACATTGTGATGATGTTATGATGACAGAATTAGATTAAGAAGACACTTAAGAATACTTAAGATGAGTAGCACACATGTAAATATGATGAAATCCCTTGTGACTAGTTAAACAATTAGATCTCCCCAGACTCGCATCTTTGAACATCAGACTGTAACACATGCTATAAACATGGAATATTCTACAGCTGAACACTGTGTCCACGCTACCCATGGCTCTGCTGTATCTCTAAGGTTCTGGTGTACTGAAGAGTTTCATCCCCTTCTACAGGTGGAGTTATTCTTATATGCATTTTATACACATAACACAGTGGAGCCTGTTGATATAAATATAGAACTGAATCTGTCATGTTACCTTTTATCGGTCACATGTAAAGAAATCCTGTATATGTGGATTAATTTGGACTTTCAGTTCCCACAGAAAAAGGGTCGAGTTCTTCGTTGGTGTTTATATATTATCCATTTGTATGTTCTGGACGAAAAGACAAGCATTTGATAGATTTTTTTTTCTCTTGAATGAATCAAATCTGTGTTTTTTGTTTAAATCAATGCATCACATATCTGATGACAGTATATATGGTCAGTGGTGATTAGACAGTAAAATGTATCCGACAGTTTAGTGAGCTGTTTCTGAAGCATGTTGTTATGGTCTAATGGAGGAAGGAAACCATTAAACCCAATAGTATCTAAAGCACTTCACTTCAGCAGTAAAATGAATCTAAAACATTACATATAACAATAGTGTAATAGTCATTTACTGACCATTTTACAGGCACAACTGGGCATAAAATCTAATATATCAAAAAAGTTTGTCAGTTATCTGGCTATTTCTCTCTGTCTGATTATTTCGGTATTTCACAGGAGACATGTCCCTGCACTTCTTCTAAAGGCAGTTTTGGTCCCTTGCAGTTTTTGCTTCCAAAAACGATGTTACACCCGCAAGCTCCTCGACTGGCTCGATCGGTCCTTTCTTGTGTGACTGGCTGTCCCCACTGTCACTCCATCAGTCTGTAAACAGCGCCTGTGTTAATCTGCCACTGTAAATTGTTGTTAACATGTCAGTCATTTGTTCTGCCTGGGTCACGTCAGCTAAACGGATTGTAATATCAGAGGTTTCATTTACATTAACGTTTGAATTGGTGTCCTGCCTGTGTGCGTACATGTTTGGTAATTAAGTGCAGCCAGGATGTCCAGAAAAAGAGAAGTCGACATAAGAGACTTCTTTAGAAATGTGGATCTATACTAGTAATTTCTTTTTACCTACATTCCTGTTGTGTTACTATTTCATCCATACTATGCTGTATGTGAACTTTGTACACACTTTTACTTTGTATAACGTTCATACAAGCTGTGGAAAGCCATCTTACAGTGACAAGGCTTCTTCAAGGACACAGAGGTGCCAGCTGAGACATGGACTTATCTACCATTTACGTAAACACATACATGTAAGAACTTTGAAGATTCCTTGAAAAAGCCTGGGCACGAGAGGCAATTCGTATGTCGGACACTGACATGCTGTGAGTGTTTGTTTTACCCTGTGTGCCAAATAAATCCTTCTTTTTGAGACGATCCACTGGTTTCACCTGGTCTTTGTGAAACACGACTGAAGTCAAAGTGTAAGTTACTCAAAGGACTGCACGACACCCATCCTGCTGCCCTTTCACTGGCTCCAAATAAAGCAGCGTATCCACTTCAAGATCCTCCTCATCAATTACAAAGCTCTCAATAATTGTGTAAAGTGTCTGAGATTTACCGTAAGTGCTGATAAATAAAATGTCCTATTATTATTATTATTATTATTATTATTATAACTGTAGAACCTTAACAACACTGAAATTTCAAAAAAGTTTATATTTAATACCAAAGAGATACATCTTTGATCATTTTTATTTATTTACTATTTTTATTATTTGTGTTGAAAGGCAGCAACTGTTTAAAAAACACCAACAATTAAAATCTTAGGAAAAAGTACAATAAAACCTGGGATTACAAATGTGATTTCATACATCCATACTCATGATAATTGTGAAACTGAGTTTTTTGCTCAGATTATAACCGTAACCATAATACATATAGAAATATGATATGAAAGTCCAACATATCATTGAGTAAACATTCACTGTCCAAAAACAGCTCATTCAGTTCATTTCATCAGACTGGATTTGTGGGACATCACGTGTTGACTAAAACTGCCAGGGCTAAAAACATTAGTTTGTCCTTACTCCGGCTAAATGGGTTCACAACGTCAGTTAAGCTTAGATAAGCTTAAACAGAGTGGCGTTACAGTGTGTGTCTGACAACTTACCATGTATGAAAGAGCAGCTGTGTTGGTGCTGGACCATGTGCTGGGATTTCTTTGTAACTGGTTCATGACAATAACTGCAAAATAAATCTCCAGCCAAACCATACTAACTCAAAACCAAATTAATTACGGTATTTTTGTCATGGATTGAAAGTGATTTCGAAAACCCTTTGACTTTTTGTGTTTTACTGCTGTACATAAGACCTTAAAGTATACTAAAAGATTATTGTGTATTTCAGTCTCCAAAGGCTT
Source organism: Sphaeramia orbicularis (assembly GCF_902148855.1). Lineage (NCBI taxonomy): Eukaryota > Metazoa > Chordata > Actinopteri > Kurtiformes > Apogonidae > Sphaeramia > Sphaeramia orbicularis. Next base: position 44,926,431 of record NC_043960.1, on the reverse strand, counting down.
TAGATATTGAAACACTCACCTTCTGTGTATATACTGGAATAGACATACTATACACACGTTTTTAATTAAAAGTATTTGCTTAAAACTGCAAAGCTTTGAAGGGAGAACAGGACATGTCCAGGGACAATGAACCAGGGAATGCACCGTCCACCTTCATCTTAAGGCTCCTCTTTGACCGACGTGAAGAACGAATTGAGGGAGAGCTGTTTTCCACCACCGTTAATTCCACCCAATCTGGGCTTTTTGACCTTCTTGGTTGTCTTTATATCAAGGGGATTTTTCCTTTTTCCATCCTGAATGTTACAGGCAAAGAAAACACAGTAACCGATAAGTAACTGAAAAAGGCACAGTTACCACTTATATTAAGCAATACATTCACTTACAGTGGAGGGTTGTTGCCTTCGACTGTCCAGAGAATCAGAAAGCTTCAGAATCTGCACAGAGGTGACATTACATTTGCACATACAGCCATGGAAAAAATTCATCAAAAGTCATAAAAAACAATGGTTATGCAATCAAGTGCTAACTCTTGTGTGTATCATGTGACTAAAACAGACACAAAAGAAAACCTGGAATGCCTAAAAGCACAGTTTTTGGCACTACAATGCCATAGCTACTGTTGTAAGAACTGAAGTGATATTGGTTATTATCTAGAAAACATGGAAAATGGCAAGATTTCAGCACTGAAATTAAACTCTTATGAGCCATTTATGTTGTTATCATTATATTTATCCAAACAAATGTACCTTTAGTTGTACCAGGCATTAAAATGAACAAGAAATGTAGGAAAACAAGGGGTGGTCTAATAATTTGTTCTGCCACTGTGGACTGAACAAATGCAGAGAATTGGATTCTTACACCATAATAAAAAAAAAATATAATAACTGCACAATACACTTAACAATAACAATAATGGTACTATTACTACGACTACTACTACTACTACTACTAATAATAATAATAATAATAACAATAACAGTCATAAGGCAAGTATAGAGATACATTAAATCATTTAACTTATAGAAGTGGATTAAATAATTTGTTCATTTGTTTTGTTTCACCCCTAAATAGGTGTTACTTGTTATGTGATGGAATAACAGAAAAAACATTGGGGGTGTATCGTTAGCCTCACAGCATAATTCCCAAAGTCATATTTTTGGCCAAATTGTGATATCTGTGTAACTTTACTCTCCTAACACTGCTGCTTCATTTTATATCATTGGCTATGATCTGAAAAAAATATGACTTAGGCAGTTATGCTATGAGGCGAACGCTATGTACACACTTGCTGCTCTTTTGTGTTTTTGGTTTGATTTTAATTCATTTCTTTTCAGCCTCCAGAGCTAGAATTGTTTGCTTTATCTGAGCTGTATGTGGGCTCCGTTGGACTACACACCAGGGCTTCACACACACCTTTTTCATCCCGGTGGACACCGCTGCCTCATGCAGAGCAGATCTGCTCAGCCACTGTGTGTTGTCGGTCTTTGTTTGTGTTTTACCATCTTTCAGACAAACACTGTAAACAATGTATGTCTGATGGATATGGGTGAAGATATGAACCACCTGGAAACAGTCAGGAGGAGTATGAGAAGTATGTTTGCTACACAGTTACACAACTTAATCTGTAAAAGTGTGACTGATGACTGCAGACTGACCTCTCCAACGGACTGGAAGAGACTTTCAGTTAAACGGGTTCCCAGGATCCTGCTGATCTCAGCACACAGCAGCTTCTTCTGCTTTGTCTCAGAGTTTTCACCATCAAGAAGAAGACTGGGAAACTCCCAGAGGCCGGCCAGCAGACCTGTCCAACACCAGGGGTCTTATAGTTCAGAAAAACTAAGGGTCTGACGGTCCACACTTTGACTTTGATTCATTTTTACAGAAACAGTTTTTAATGAAAGATAAACACAGACTAAATAAAATAAAGTCTATGTTTATACTCACTTCATTACTAGACTTCACATTTTCGTCGTTACTGTCACCTGTACATCCTACACATTTTGAATACTGGACTCACTTTTGTGTCTGTGTGTGTCTTTTTTACTTGACTGTTTTTATAATTATACTTTTATATTCTGGACTGTTTTATAATTGATGTGTGTATTTTAGTTGCGCACCTTACAGAACATAAATCTAAATTTCATTGCACTGTACAATGATACTTTGCGATGACTATAAAGCTTATTCTATTCTATTCTATTCTGTTTAATTTTCCACAAGTGTTAATGGTTCATGGTGAACAAGAGTAAACTGTCTTTGTTTTTAAATCTTATGCATTCTTTCATCACATATTATCTAACCGTCCTAAAACTAAATCCTCTGTATAATTCCAGGTAACAGATAGGTGACTGATTGTACGGCCTGTTAATGCTGCACATACATTAAACGGTGCAGACTCTGACCTTTGTCTGGTCTCTGTGTGAGCAGGTACTCGTCTTCTCCCTCCTCTTGGCGTCTGATCACCACACAGCTCAGAGTTCGCTCCTGTCGAGGCGGCTTCTTCGCAGGCTTTCTGGGGAAGTTCAGAACTCCAAGCTCATCGTCCCATGGCTCTGACGGACACAGCGAACATGTCTCTGTGTTCCCTGATGAAAAAGCCCCCACAGAAGCCCTTTACAGACCACTCAGTAATTTCTGCATCTCCATCACAACAACAAACACATAGTCATCACGTGGGATCACTGGAGATGTTCCAACCACTGTCACTGAAAATCTGTCTATTGTAACTTTGATATCATATTTACAGCAAGGTTATTATCATTAACAAAAACTAACGAAATGACGAAAACTAGAATTGTAAAAACATTTTCGTTAACGGAAATAAATTAAAACAATAATTAAAAGAAAAAAACAATAACTAACTGTAACTGTATTATGTGCTTACAAAAATAACTAAAATGAATAAAAACTATGGATAAAATTCCCTTTGTTTTCATCTTTGTCAATGTTGGATTGATATGAAATCGATATATTTCCCTCTAGCAATTTTAGCTGCTGGCACCATATGATATTTAACGGTCCATCACTTGTGGTTTACAGTCGTCTTCTGGTCCCCACTCTACCTGGAAACATGGAAACTAAAGTTGGGAGAAAGCAGCAGAGTCCTGTCTGGGATTTATGTGAATACGATGGAGAAGAAGAGAAAAGATATAAAAAAAAAAAAAACTAAAACTAAACTAAAACTTAGCATTTAGAAAATAACAAAAACTAATGAAAACTAGCAAACCTGCTCTAAAAACTAATTAAAACTAACTGAATTAGAGAAAAAAAAAGTCAAAACTAAATAAAACTAAACTATAATGAAAAATCCAAAACTATTATAACCTTAATTTACAGACATGGTAATGTATTAATTCACTTGACATTTAATGAAATGTATTTACGTCATTTCATTTTATTGAATCTGCCACAAGTAACTAGTGAAAAAACAAATGTTATACTGAATAAAATCAGATATTTTAACCTGTAATGTAAACATACAAGTTAACTAAAAAATGTTGTAGATTTTTTTTAGATTATTTTAATGCAGAAATATTACATAATATACTCTAGGTCTGATGTGATTTTTATAATATACATATAAATGTAAATGAAACACCATACAATGACTTGTAAATCTCAGAAACCCTTATTTTATTTAAAATAGAGGTAATTTGGAATTCGATGGCAGCAACACATTTTCCAAAATGGTTAGGACAGGGTCATTTTTCACCTCTGCAATTTTACAAAACATTCCAACTTTTTGGAATTGGGGTTGTAGCTTTCATACAATTCTGCAATCTTTATTTATCTCTTGGAGGTTCTAAGTAGAAAACAATCAGTTCACTTACCACAGTCTTCTATATCAGGTACAATTAATGGTTTCTTCCCCATTTTTCCCAAAAGTTTCTTGGAATTTTGTTCTTGTTTGGCATTAACCTGCACATACACATAAACTGTAAGATACAGATAAAAACCTTCCTTCAACTACTTTCTGTTATTCAGCACATCACTGATCTGTATTTGCTGTGATTTCCACCATGCTTACAAATAAAGGTTAGCAGCCTAACCTAGACCCACTGGTTTATACCTTTCGATAGGACCGGCAGTGAGTCTGGACAGGACATTGGCTGCAGAGCGGGGCTTTAGGGGTGCAGATCCGGGCCCCAAGTTCCATCATGGCCTGGTTAAAGTCTCCTGGTCTCTCAGGGTCCACCAGTGTATTCGCCAGATCCCTAAAGTAAGAAAAACAACAGCAGTGAAAAGCAACGATCACAGCAGAATAACTACACCGAATGGTTATATGTGAAATGTGAAAATGATCTCAGTGGAATATACGGCCTTTCTGAGCTTCTGTTTTATTTTAATACTCAAAAGATTTGTGTCTTGAAGGGCAAAGTTTAAAATAAAGAAGGCCACAACTGTATTCAATGAAAACACAGCTATTAAGTGGAGCAGAAGTTGAGATGAAGGCTACAATTGAATTTATCAAAATGCTTTTTTCACCTTATGTTTTAAAAATATTCCACAAGAATTTCTCTCACCTCCTCATTAATTTCAAAAGCTCAGATTGCTGTTGCTTCTTTTGTCATTTTACTGTTTTGACAATACATATTTTGTAACATAACCTCACCAAAGTGCTTCTGTCACTGCAGGACTTGTGCTGTCGGCTCCGATGGCCCTGAGGCGACACAGCACCCGAATTACATTGCCATCCACGGCTCCTGTAACCTAGGCAACAGGGCTCATTTGAGGGATGGACACAATTATCACATGTGTTTTTAAGTTGTCCTCTAAAACAGGGGTGTCCAATCCTGGTCCTCGAGGGCCGGTATCCTGCATGTTTTAGATGTTTCCCTCTTCCAGCACAGCTGACGGTCGTTATCAGGCTTCTGCAGAGCTTGATGATAGGCTCATCATTTGAATCAGGTGTGTTGGAAGAGGGATACATCTAAAATATGCAGGATATCGGCCCTCAAGGACCAAGACTGGACACCCCTGATCTAAAACATGGGAACATGTTCAGCTCTGATGAAAACATGTGTTCAGGTGTGTGTGTATAAACTAACCTGTCCCAGTGCTATAGAGCCTATAGCAGCAGCCGTGTAGCGTCCAACTCCGGGCAGCTGTTTCAACAGGCTGTCGGCTGTCTGAGGCATCTGTCCTTTCAGCTCTGACACCACCTAAACCACCACAGTGATAACAAGTGTTCAGAGAACGCAAACCTCCGCCAAGCACCCCGAACGGTGTGCATGTGTGGATCGACTATTTCTTTTAAAATTAAACAGTTTCAAGGTTGTTCCATACAGCAGAAAAAGTTGAAGCTTGTTACCAGTCATGTGTATGTCAAATTATATTGAATTTCAATCAATATTTGTTGAGTTATAATGAAAAATGTGTCATAAATGGGATTTTCAATGTTAAATGTAAATGTCCACAGAGTCCACATTCCACAGTGGATGTGGACAATTTTGTGCCAGATACAAGATATTATTATAAGCTATGGGTATATCAAATTGGAGGCTAATTGGAGTCATTTTGATTTTTTTTTGAATTTTCGAAAATTGCTCAATGATGAGAGATAGGAAAATTTGAGATTTTGTGACCTTGCTGTGACCTTGAACTTTGGCCTACTTGGCCCAAAATTTAATGGGTTCGTCCCAGGGCCTAGGCCTATCTGTGGGTAAAATTTGGTAAAGATAGTTGAAACAGTTTTCCCATAAAGTTGCAAACAAACAAACACGGAAACAAACACACAAAGCAAAGTGATCACAATACCTCCTGGCGAAGGTAATAACAGGACTTTAAGACAATATTAGTCAAGTTTCTGTTCACTATTGTTTGCGAACATGAAGACTTGCTTCATTGACAGCTCCTTCATAACTTAAAACTTTGCAGTTAGACGTCGTATTTCATTGCTGCTCTTGATCCATGGTGGCGTTTCATTGTTGTTTTCATCTAATGTGACATTTATGTTTCCTTCTTGGACAATTGTCTCTTTCAGACACTTGCCTGGTGAATTTCACCTTTACTTGATGCTCCCAGGGTGGTCACAGAAACTGCAGAATTGAAACACTATTAACAAGCCAACAGCAGAGGACATTAAGCAGCTGTGTCAGTTTTTGTGTTTGTCATTAAGCTTCACCACCACCAGCATTTCCCACAGGAATGTTATCTTGATTTGTCTGATGATCTGCTTTCCAGATAAGACCGCAGACACTTCCTCAATTTGCTATTATTCATTGTACATGTGCTAATACCAGAGATGCTCACAAGTCTTGTTTTTCCAAGTCTGAGTCATGTCTCTAGTGTCATAAGGCTGCTGTGTTAATTCTATGATTGGCTGCATGCCATCCGTTCTGCTCGGAACACTGCATCGATGCATCTAAAGCATAGACCGCATCATTATTCCATCTCACATCTGTCTAATGTCTCTGGTCATAAATCTATTTGCACTTAAATGTCAATTTGCATCTTCTCATTCTGAATATTACAGCCTGTTTTCCACCTTTCAGTTCTATTTTAGCACAAAACAGATATTATCCAGATTCTACCCAGATCTTTTTATACTTCTAATTTATAAGGTATAGTGTTGGCTCTTGTGTTGTATTTCTTTTTTACTTTTGTTTGCTGTGGTATTCTGTTTTTATTGTATGTGTGTCATGCTGTTGCTGTCATTTCCCAGGTTGTGATAAATAAAATCCATCCATCCATCCATCCATCCGTAAAGACCTATTTCTAATTAGCTTTGGAATTACAGTATATAATGACAAAATAAAAAGGTATTTAATCATATTTCCACTCATATTATTTACTTTTATTTATTTACTCTTTGTGCCAATAAAGTGAATACAGGCCTAACACAAACAAACCAGACATGAGGAGGGAACCATGAGCTTAAACTGTTTTATAAAAGTAAGGCTCATAGAATAAATGTGGAATCTATCTATTACTTCTTTAGCACTGACTAGTTGCTGTTTGGTATGTGATCATTCCAAATAAGGAACTGCAAACCAAAATGCAAAAAAAAAGCGCATTAACACAATGTTATAAACTGCATTAATGTGAACATATTCATAGATCAAATGAATTGAACAGGACACATGACTGTCCAGTAGGTGAATATGTAGGTTTTCCTGGCTTACACATAACATAATAGGCCAAAAGGCTGCAACAATAATATTACAGTAACAGCTCTCACTCAATGAAATAAACTTAGCCCTTTATCAGATCTGCCAGTCCTGCAAGGAGGTAAACCCTAACCCTAACTCTCTGGGTGAACAAAAGACAAGCAATCACTCATTCATCTGTGGAAAATATTCAGCCCATTTCAGTCTGATCTAGTTCATAACAAGTTCATGTTAGATGTTTAACATGTTTGTTAACAGTCCATCTGTGCCAAAGTTAACTTGTGACTCACATACATAGAGGTGTGTTTTTAGGTGCTGGATAAATTAGATATGATGCATCCAGCATTTATACACTTGGTACTTTGTGGAACTGGCTCAAACCATGTTGGAAATCTTTAATGTCATTAGGAAAGATCTACAAATACTTTGGTAACTACGTAGACGAATCAGACTGTGACAAACAGCTACAGTACTAATACCTCGTTATGTGGTACAGAGCCATCCAAAACCACATCAGGGTAAATATCTTCACCATGACAGCCTAAAATGCACCAACTTTTTCACTTCAACTTCATTTTTACTTTTTCTACTGGGGGATTTTTTATGCACAAATTGAACATGCAAATAAAAACAGGTGAACAGGAACAAAGAATTAACAAGTGGTGCCAGGCACAACAAACCCCGCCCCTTGCACATATTGTAGCTTATTTTGGCATCGATCCAGCTGATGTCATCATGTCTACGTGTGTGCTGATGTCAGCATATTCATTCCCTCTATATATGTGCCAAGTCGGAAGTAAATTGAAACAATCTTTTAAAGACATTTGAAATTTCGCCCATTATAAGTAAATGGGAGGAAAAAAGATTTTAAAAATTCATAAAAATGTTTTAACTTTGACCTACTTTTTCCTAAATGTAAGCACATCTATTCTGGGTCACTGGCAATCTCTAAACCCAGTTTAGTATGAATTCAACCAATAATTTTGCTGCTAAAGAAAAGAAACAAACCAAACCAAAAGCAATCCCCCTTGCCTCCCCTTCAGGGGGCGGGGTACAAATGTAAATGCAGTTACATGCAAAGTGTTTGGTGCAGTCACAGTCAGCACTGACCTTCTGAGCTCCTTCATGCAGTCTTTTTCCTCTGGAATAATATCCAAGTCCTGCCCACATCTGGTTCACCTCCTACCAGTACATAAAGTCAACACATTACACTTGTTATCAATATCACAACGATCACCAGATCCTCCGTGTTTTTGTTTTTGAGTATCACCTCTAGTGTAGCGGCTGCAAGATCATGAACTGTAGGCCACCGCTGGAAGAAAAACAGTTCATTATAAATAGCAAAAAAAAAATCAGTAAGTAGCAAATATGACAATGTCTTGGACACATCAGACTTTTGTACCTTCATCCATTTGTTGTAATAGTCCTTCACTGTAGTGACTTGAGTTTGCTGCAGCATGATTTCTGAAACCCACACTGGAAAAAAAAAAAAAAAAAACACTGTGTAAAGAAGATGCAGCACTTGAAGATGTTGACATTTGACAGGAAAATGTACACTGGACAATAAAGTAAAATCTTTCCATTTGTTACTGGTGGAAAAACATCTGGTCCTGACTAAACGGGGGATGCCAATTCCAAATCTGAAATCAGAATTACTCCAGCTGCATGTCAGGATTTTGAGTTATGAGCACATGTAGAAAAACAATGTCAGTCCAATCGTGCGTTTTACTGGTTCTTCACAATCTGAGGATAATGTGTACTACGTTTATCAAATTCTCTTTAAGATATGAACATGAAGCCAAATGTAGAATAATCCTAAGTATCAGAGCCCAGTAGTCTGACTCTAAATTGTTCCATTATGTTTTAGACACTGTCTCTTGTGCTCATGGTTGTGACAGTTTCCTGCTGTAGGAACCAACAGTAATAACCATCATGTTTAGGTTGATTCTCCTTTGGTACCTGGTTTCCATTTCAGAAATATCTGGATGACGTCGTTCACTATGCTCATCATTTACATCACCCAAACTGAGTGGGAAAAAAAAAAAAAAAAAATCGAGATGCGAGTGGATGAAATTAACTTTCACCAGTGATTCTCCAACCAGTGAGGATTCCAGCTTTCAGCTTTGCATCACTTTGGACTGCACCAGGTATTGAAAACCATCTGAACTAAGACACTGGTGTGATATGCTGATAAGACTACATAGTGACTTGGGCATAATTCACAATCCTGACGTGTTGGAGAAATTCTGATTAGAGATTTGGGATTGGTGTACCTGATTTAGGTGAAGTCAGGCCTTTTTCTCCCAGCAACAAAACAATTATAGACCAGAGTAATAATAATAAAAATGGTTTGATACACAGTCCTACCTGCATACGTCCTGATGTTGACATCTGTTTCTGTCATTGCCTGTTTGACAGATACCGGAGATGATGATACATCAGTAATTGTAAGCTTTGTTTATGCAGCAATTAACAAAAATGATGGTACTGACTAATATATAATATATATGCAGCAAAAAAATAAAATAAAATAAAAATAAAAAAAAGTTCCTGACTTGAATGCTTCCCCAGAGTCTCTGTTTTTTAATCACCTCACAGGTTTTCCTTGGATCATGTCTGAACCTGCTGCCATGGTCCTGCTTCTCTCCTGCCGTCATCATCATTATTCATTTATCCATAAAGCTGTAACAGTGATTATTATATAGCTACATAGATGGTAGAGGTTTCTATTATTTGTACTAACAGTTGCAGTAGTAGTTTATCTACTGTTAGTACTTGTATTTGGAGTAGTAGTATTAACAGTTATGGACATTTGTTGTAGATATTGGTAATTATAATAGCACTAGCTGTTCTAGTTTTTAACAGTTTTAGTTCAGTTTGCTATGCATCCATGTGTCTCCCCCTCCCCCAATCTCTCTCTCTCTGCTTCAGGTTTCTGCCCGTTAAAAGGAAGTTTTTCCTCTCCACTGTCACAAAATGTTTGCTTCTGGAGGATTCTGTTGGGTTTCTGTAAATTGACTTAAGAGTCTTGTTTAGACCTGTTCTACACATAAATTGTCATGAGATAACATTTGTTATGATGTGGGGCTAAATAAATAAAATTTGACTGACTGGTAAAGTAAAATAAACATTAATAAAACTCACCACAACATGAAGTGACTGTGAGACAGGTTTATAAAAACAACAATTACATGGATGCACATCATATCGAAAGAGAACCTAAACACTCCACCTGTTTTTAGAACCACACACAGGCCTGTGTGATGGGATGATATACACCATGTGAAGACAGAGGAACATCTGTGTTTTCATGGCTTACTCTGTCTTTATTTCATTATGTCACAAACCACACTTTTCATTGTGATGTTGTATCATTTGGAGAAGGCAAAGCACTGTCCACTACAGCAAAGACTTTGTGGTGTTTTGTTTATTGGATATATTAATTTGTTATAATTTTTTTAAAATAGTTTAAACTCATCCTTTGGAGGATAATGTATATCCATTGTGGTTACCTGAATGCAATGGCTGTGAAATTTAAGATACTGAAGGAGAGTGGTCACTACAAGGATGAACGAACTTTGTTCCACGATCTGAGGCTTTTCATTTGTGGGATTCGTTTGCCTTATGGGCTGGTGAAGTGCATCTTCTGAACTCAAAACAAAAACTGGACAGACATCTGTTTCTTTTTTACCCATGTCAATCTGCTGGTGAATTTACCTGTTCATTCCAAATAAAGATACAATTTATAAAATAGTTTAAACTCACTGTTCCCTTTTTATGTCTGGTTTGTTTATGTTAGGCCTATATTCACTTTATTGACACAAAGGGTAAATAAATAAAAGTAAATAATATGAGTGGAAATATGAGTAATTACCTATTATTTTGTCATTATATACTGTAATTCCAAAGCTCATTAGAAATAGGCCATTCCAAGACAGACAGACAGATACTTTGAATTTACAGTAAATGTGCTGCATTTGTCTGTGGAACATACAATCTGAATGTGGGATGACTGATATCAGGACTTCCGATAACTGGACAGGAAGTGACCATTTACCGTTGTCCGCCAGGGCAGCTCCCTCTTCTCCTTGTCGTACCAGCCCAGGAGCTGAGAGCGCAGCAGGACGACATCAGCAGCATCCAGGAAGGAGTGGTACGTGGATGATGAGGAGCATTTGTGAGGTCCTGTGCAAATCCAGAAACACACTTGTCATCCAAATAAGAGTGTAAGAATTATTTATCAAGTGCCAGTAGATGTTTAACCTGTGAACTTTGACATCTTTCTTGTAACATACAGAATGTTGATAGGACGTTAACCCAGTAGGAAACGGTAAAGGTCACACAAGAGTCTGTAACTTTACACCATATGAGGCACAGTTCAGTCTGTATATGATGAAACCTTCACACAGTGAATGGGCCATTAGAGTACAGATTATGTACCAACTGGACAGTCACTGGTCTGCAGAGGGTGGACACACAGAACTAGGCTGTCCACATGACTAGCTGGACCACAGCCAGTCTCTCCTTCTAAGACACTCACTGTCTACACAGCTGTTCGTGTTGTTGTTGTGTTAGTTTGTACAGTAGGTGTCTGCGCAGCTGATGCTTTTCTACGGTCCGTTGTTGTGCCGAATTCTACTTCCGTGAGTCACGTGTGAATTCAAAGTGGAGCTGATGTTATAACAGCTCTGTCATTCCATGTGGACATGTTTACATGCAGATACACAAACACGACATAAGACTGGTTCATCTTTTAATCTTCTGTTTCCAATAATGCGTTTACAGGGTACTGTACCGTGTTTAACAGCTGTCTTTGTCCTGTTTCTCTTCGGTTTCGCATTTTCTGCCATTTCCAGGCCAGCTCTTCTACCTTTGACCATCGCTGAACACAACCTGCTCATAGTTTCATACCGTGTATTTTTACTCGAGTTTCTTTCCCGCCACGTTACGGCAGTGCGTCACATCGTCTCGTCCAATCAGCGTTAAGAAAACACGGAACGACGTCATACCCGGAAACCGAACTTTTTGGCTTCATTACGTTTGAGAAAAATGTATTAATCTTTGAAAATTTTTCGGTTTATTTTCTTTGTTTCCAATAACACTCATGATTATCAATTTTTATTTAATTTATTCTTTTTTAAACTTATATTTATACAAGAGGCGCAGTAAAGCAAAAAAAAAAAAAAGTAAGTGTGTAGTTGAAAGCTGTTCTTTACAGAATTTGATAAATACTTTTGGCACTTTTTCAGTTCACAAAATAAATCACAAATATGTGACATTATTTGCCAAGACTTTGATTTCTTTTGCATTGTCACCTGCATGACAGAAGTGTACAGTGGCCCAGATGCAGTGACCCAGAAGCACTACTGCCCAAAAAATTATCTATATTGAAAAAAAAAAGAGAACAGCCTAAAAAATTATCCACTATAAGAAAAAAAGAGAACAGCCTCAAAAATTATCCACTATAAGACAAAAAAAACATCATCCACCTTTTCAGTGAAGGGGGCGCTGTTTACCCGATAGGTCACTTGCTTTAAAATTAAGGTCACCGTAAAAAATAAAAGCATAGACTGAAAATTTTTAAGTCCTAAGGTCCAACTATACGTATATATGTCTATGGCTGCGCGAACCTCCGCTTCCCACAATGCACGTCGTGACAAAATTCCAAAGATGCCCGAGTTACCTACCGGCTCTGTTTGTAAACAAATGGATTGTTTATGGTGGAGTACACTTTGAAATTGTTCACCGTGAGGGAGGAGATTCAGGTGAGTAATCAAGACTTATAGATTCCTGATACTTAGGCTATGACTGGGGTTTTACAAATTTGATGACGAAAGTCTCCCGTAGCTTTAAGGGTTGAGTTACTATTTATCATTTTTGATGCAGATTTAAATTACATTGAAGATTTGAACATTCAGTTTCAAAAGCATTAAACATGACCCATTCTTCCCGACCCCTCATCCTCCCTTCCCTGGTCCTACATGGCGTACTTTTTCTGTCCATGGTGCAATAGTGATAATAACAACTATATTATTATTGTCACATCTCATGACACTTTACATATCGAGTTGGTCGAAACCAGGCTCTCAAGCCAATTTACAGAAACCCAACAGAGTCCTCCAGGAGCAAACACTTGTGACTGGTGACAGTGGCGAGGAAAAACTTCCTTTTAACAGCAGAAACCTGGAGCAGACCCAGACTCCTGGAGGATGGATGTCTGCCTTGACCAGTTGGGGTTAGAGATAGAGGGTAAAGGAGGAGAAAAAGAGAGAGCGATAGAGATAGAGAGAGACTGGGGGAGAGGGGGAGAAGGGGGGAAGTAGGGGGAGACACATGGATGCAGTTAATGCACAGATAACTGAACTAGAACTGTCAAAAGTAGATCAGCTGGTGTTAGTATAATTACTAGAAACCAGAACAGAGGTCCATGACTGTTAATACTACTACTGCAAATACAAGTACTAACAGTGGATATACTACTACTACAACAGTTAGTACAAATAATAGAAACCTCTACCATCTATGGAACTATATAATAAACACTATCATAACTATATGGATAAGTGAGTGATGACGATGAAGGCAGAAGAAAGGCAGGACCACAGCAGCAGGTCCAGAGATGACCCAGGGAAAACCTCTGATGATCCTGTGAGAACCTGTGAGGAGATAAAGCACAGAGACTCCATATGTATTTATTTACTTATTTTTTGTTTCTTTCTGACCTGATGCAAGAGTAATAGTTCTGTGTGTAACCTTAACTCACCTTTCCCAAACTCTGTGTGTGTGTGTGTGTGTGTGTGTGTGTGTGTGTGTGTGTGTGTGTGTGTGTGTATAAAGGTCCCTTTTTTCTGCACAAAGGACTCCATAAATGTTTTACAATTATTTATGATACTATTGATTCACTTTACTGCTGCATTCAGGTATATGTTAAACCTTCCTGTTTATTTTCTTCTCACTTTCTCACAAAAATATGAATGAGCTCTGTCATCAGCTGTACCTGCTCAATATACTTTGGTCTCCTGTTAAAAGAGGAAAAAAAGAAAAAAAATGACACCTTGTTTCCAACAATCCTTATATTCAGCTGTGTTCACTTTATTTAACAGCAGAATTTCTGTTTGTTTTTCATCCATTTTCATGTACAAATTGTGAGAGAAGTTGCATTTGTTAACACTGATCTGTTATCATTATTACTGCACTGAGTAGGTTTATAAACATACTCAAAATCTTTCCATTGGTATTTTCTCAAATGGAAAGATAATATGCAAAACGCAAACAAACAATTTACTGAACTATTTAACTGAATTCTTCTAAATTTAAACATATTTTTTTCATTTTTTATCCTCCCACATTCACTTCCTTAAAAAAATAAACAAAAAAAAACAATAAAAAATATGTTGATTTGAATGTCTAAACAGTTCTTTTTCTATATTTAACATGTAAAATATTTAATCCCACAAATTTCAGTCCACCATACCACAAAAATCCTGATAACACAGACTAAAAGAACACACAAAGATAAAGAATAAGCACTGAGAGTAATAAAAATGTCCTTATCCATCACTGAAAGGTATCTTAGTACATCGTCCAATTGAAGATAAAGATAAGTATTATGCAAGATGGAAAAGACTTCCTTTTCACATACACAGCCAAGGCCAAAGCAGTAACTGACAGAATCAGAGGCCACTTGAATGACCTCTGGGCTTTGGGTTCATCACAGATCCTGGTCTGCATGGGTTTAGCCACTCTCTCCCATTGAGTGAGGATGGCCTGACGGGCCCCAGCCCACTTTCCTGGCCCTCTGAGACGGTACTGACAAGGGGTGGTGGGACCAAACATCACATTCAGTCCCAGTCTGGGGTCAGTCAGCAGAAGTCGTGACAGTGCGGGTTTAACCCCCACCAACTCTGCTATCTCATCCATGTAAGCGACATAGTCCACCTGGATGGTGTGTCTCTGACTGGTGACATACCTGAAAAGAAACTCAGGATCAACATCCTGTACATAACGTTAAAAATAAAGTACATCTATCTATCTATCTATCTATCTATCTATCTATCTATCTATCTATCTATCTATCTATCTATCTATCTATCTATCTATCTATCTATCTATCTATCTATCTATCCATCCATCCATCCATCCATCCATCCATCCATCCATCCATCCATCCATCTATAATGCGGTCTGTTGGATTCAGTTTCACTGTGGTACCTTTTAGCCATGGTCTCCTTTTTGTACTGAATGTCCTTCAACATGGCCGAAACTGAAGGAAGCTTGACACAACCTGATTATAAAGAAAACATTTTGACACACTGAGTATCCATGAATCCATGAACAGTGGAAACGTTGACTGATTTAAAGACAGAAACTGACTGACCTTTAAAGACCCGAGTGGCCCATCTGGCCTGCATCTCAGAGACAGGTATTGTGGACCCCAGTGGCTGCACCAGACCAATGATGGCCAGTGTGGGACGGTCCAGTTCAGGAGGGAACACGTACTTGTACAGAGATGCTTTGTTCTCACTCACTGAGACCACTTGTGAAGTCAGAAAAGGGAAGGAAAACTTGTAACCTGTGGCAAAAACCTGTAAGACACAGGACTGGGTTGAGTCACACCTTATGGGAGACTGTACTTCTGTTAGACTGTGGCTAAAGACACAAAAACACACTGATAGAAGGTGGAAGTGTGAGGGCATGTGTGTTGAAACTTGTAAAAGGAAGCCTACCACCAGGTCTATGTCCTCAACAACACTTCCATCATCAAACTCCACGCTGGACCCTTGAAATCTGCGGATGTTGGGTTTGACCATAACTGTTCCAGACAGGATGCGGTTGGGCAGCTCATCATTCACTGTGGGATGTTGGTTGAAAAACCTGCCATGTATTTTCATAATGATGTGTTATAGCGCCAATATTTGAATTATTGTATTTGAACATGTCTTTTACTGTGCTGTTGCCATGATAAATCTACAGACTACACAAACTGATTTAAATACCTGTGTTTTGGTTTGAGGTTATACAGACTGTGGTCAATCCTTTGGTTCATTTGATTCTCAGCCATGCTGCACTGTAATCCAAAGGGAAGTAACTGCAGCAGTGAGCTCTGCACCCGGGAGGTGAGCATATCAAGAGGAAATCCTCTGACTGACATTCGATATTTGATCCAGGCTCCCCTTCGAGTGCTCAGATATACCTGGGAATATAAAGAGTCAGTGGTAGACTGGTACCCACACAGTGTAGGAAGGAACACTACTGCAGGGGGTTCATCCCATCGTGGTCAGACAGTTCAACTGTTTAACCTGGACCTGTATGTGTCTCATCTGTACTGTCTGACATTTTGCAATTTCACTCTGTTGTGGATATGGATATAGTCTGTATAGTTTTATTACTATTTTTATTATTTTATATTGTTTTTTGCACTATCTTTATGCATGCACATTTTTTCTTACACTTTATTCTGTTGCTGCCTTTACTATTGAAGTCCCCTGTTGTGAGATCAATAGTCTAATCAAATCTAATCTAATCTATTCTAATTACACCACTGCTTGACTAAGTCTTAAATCAAAGTCCTGATGTGTGTCTGAATATCCACGGCCGTCCCACCTGTTTGGTGACTCTGCTCAGTTCCACAGCTATGTCTCCTCCAGAGTTCCCTATTCCAACAACTATAGCCTTTTTATTCCTCCACTCTTCAGGAGTCTTGTAGTCTCGGCTATGGAAATATCTTCCTGTGAATGTGTTGATTCCTGAATGAAAGACAGATTTGTGAGCGTAATGACTTTACTTTATAGATTCAGAAATATGTGTAAAGTGATTACCTCCGCCAAGGAGGTTATGTTTTTGCCAGGGTTTGTGTGTTTGTTTGTCTGTTTGTTTGTCTGTCCGTTAGTGTGCAACATAACTCAAAAAGTTATGGACAGATTTGGATGAAATTTTCAGGGTTTGTTGGAAATGGGATAAGGAAGAAATGATTAAATTTTGGTGGTGATCGGGGGTGGGGGGGGGGCACTGATCAGCCTTGGCGGAGGTCTGCGCTCTCCGAGTGCTTCTCAGACCTCCGCCAAGGCTGATCAGTGGCCCCCCCCGTGGGCCCCCCCACCCCCGATCACCACCAAAATTTAATCATTTCTTCCTTATCCCATTTCCAACAAACCCTGAAAATTTCATCCAAATCTGTCCATAACTTTTTGAGTTATGTTGCACACTAACGGACAGACAAACAAACAGACAGACAGACAGACAGACAGACAGACAAACAAACCCTGGGTGGGGGGGCCCACGGGGGGGGCCACTGATCAGCCTTGGCGGAGGTCTGCTCTCCGAGTGCTTCTAGTTTAATATTCGATCATATTTGGGTCGGTGTTTCTGCTCCCAGCTGGACACAAAATATTGATATGAAGATCAATAAATTTAAGATGGAAACAAATAAAGTATGCATCCTTAGTGATCCAGTTTTCATGCTTTTTGCCACTCAAATGTTTTGATTCACTTGTGCTTTAGGTAAAGACAGTGAAATTAATCCAAAGTCTTTAACACTTCACAGTTAAAGACATTATTATCAGTCTGTGGGAGTCTCAGTGACAATATATAGTGGCAAATATAAGCCATAATATAAGCATTCAGTATTGTAATATCCAGGATACAGTATATAACAATACTTTCACACAGCATAAGTTTAGTGATTGATCAAGCACTTCTGCTACATGTTCCATACAGAGCAAATCTGACAAAAAAAACCAGATGTTATCATTTCTTCAACATTATTTTCTGTCATTGTAAAATATCTTTTCTATCAGTTCCATTCAATGATCTGATTCCGTATCACAAACTATTTGGTATAAACTAAGTATGTAAGATAGTAGATATGTGTATGTTGAGTGTTACCTGGGAAGTCATGAAGGGGCATGTTGGGATGGCAGTGATGTCCAATGCAGATCAACACAGCATCAAAAATGTGTTTGTCCTTTTTGCCATCCTTGTCCTCTGTTTCCACATCCCACTGGCCTGAGTGAGAAAAATCTGATCGCTGCTTCACCTGCAACACCTTGGTCTGGACAACCGAACAGCACAAACAGACGACTATTAGTGGAACAATTCACTTTAACAGTGACAGAAAATACGATGAAGGTAGTGTCACGTTCTTACATTGAAGCGTATGTGCTTGGTGAGTTGGAAATGATCAGCGTACATCCGAAAGTAATCCATGATGAGAGAGTTGTGCATGAAGTTGGGAAAGTGTGCAGGAATGGGGAAGTCACTGAAACACATCCTCTCCTTGGAAGTGTTGATGATGAGTGAGTGATAGATGCTGGCCCTGTCAGGCTCAGGATTCTCCTGCGATAACACAAAGGAAGGGAATGCACTACATGTACAACAACAAAAACGTTTCTCCTGTTACTGGAGGAAAAAACATCTGGTCTGGATTGAATCACGTACGTTGACTCTAAATCTAAGGTCAGAAATTCTGCAGCACATGAAGATTTATAGGGGTTTTAGGGACATGTAAAAAACAAAAAAAAACAAAAAAACAACAACTCATTTCTCAATCTTGTCCCAGCACCTGTTATTGTGTCTTTGTAAAGTGAAGATGATATTTGTTAAATTGGTCAGACTTACTTGGATCCAAATATGACACTCAATGAAGAATAATATTGACTAAAATTGACTTGGAATTGCTCATAAGTGCAGTCACCATCATGTTGGGTTGATGTCCCCTTGGAAGGTGGTTTTCACTTGATCCATGCTGTTACTGTCCTTAGCTGATCATTATATGTGTTACCAGGGAATATTGCACAGCTGTCACAGATAAATCCTAAACTGCTGATTGTGATTTTGAGAGCTGAGTTCTGAGGTGAATACAGGATCTCCAGTGAGTTCTCCAGTCCAGTGAAAACTCCAGCGTTCAGCTTTTCATCACTTTGGTCTGCACCAGATTTTCTGGTGAGCTGTCGGGTTGGCTATAGCTCAGGAAGTAGAGAAGGTCACCCAATAACTACAAGGTTGGCGGGTCAAATCCAGCTCAAAACCTGCTCTATCCCTTTCTCTGCCATTGTGTCCTTGAGCAAGACACTTCACTCACCTCCCTTCCAGTGTTACTGTCACTGGTGTTTTTCCACCATTCTACAGATGTAGTTTAACACCACCAGTGTGTGGATGAATTATGGAGTCTTTTCTAGGCACTCAAAGCACCACATAAAACCCATCTATCATTATTTTAGGAATTCTGATCACTAAGAATTTATAGTTAAACTCTTCTGTGATGTGTCGCTATTGGCGTGAGAATGACTTGTACATGACACCAAGTCCTGCTGGAGAAATTCTTTTTACTGGATCTGGATTCAACATATTTGATTTAGGTAAAATCAAGTATTGTTCTGGGAGAAAAATTATTGATGAGTGACATTTCAATGATTATTTTCCTTCTAAATATGAAAAGAAAAACCCCTCCTAGCTGCACATATAATGACTTACCTTAAACCTCCATAGACCACCGATGTCATCACTACTTTCAAAACACACAGGCTCCAGCCCCTCATCCAGACAACACTTGATACAGGCCAGACCTGAACTACCACCTCCAATAACTGCCACACGATGGGTCATATTTGTCACTTAATCCACATTAATCCAGGTTAGCAAAAATAAAAAATCTTTGAAAATGTGGATCGCAGACCTTTAGGCTTCTTACTATCCTTACAGTGTGGATGGTCAAAACAATATGTACAACACATGCAGCATGAGCATGTTTTGACTTGTTTTGTACCTTGGTCTCCAGTCAACTCTGCTTTTATTAATTCTGATGAGGTGGTTTATTTTAGTAAATAATTAATCTGTGCCTAAATATCCCAACTTGAGTTCAACATGAGTTAATATTTGTCCAATAAGCTGTAAATTCATAAATTCATGATGTACAAACAGGACTCGATACAGGCCTGACCTCCAACTACCACCTCCAACAGTTGCCACATAATGGATCATATTTTAGATTTCCAGAGTGAATACTCCAGATTAACATGAAAACGTTGTCTGCAGACCTTTAGGTTTCATGTTCATGCAACACAGGAAACCCCAGTGTTTCTTGGTTTGCCCATTAATCCACTTTAGTTTTGTTTACTCTGGTGCAGTGGCGATTTCTCATACACTCAAAAAAATAATTAAGCCAAAAATGTTGACTTTATGTATTTTAATTACATGTAAATTTTCCATGTAATTTTATTACATAAGTTTAATGCAAAGAGTTACATTTAATACAATGTTTTTTTCTATCATATTGAGTCAATATGAATAAATTAAATACCTTCAGTCGGATTTGCTTTAGTTAATGCAAACTTTTACATAAACTGTGTTTGACTGTGACGCTCAGCCTTTTTATGTGATCTAGTTAATAAAGTTAACTTTATTTGTTTAGATTCACTTTATACTAAGCATATTCACATTATGTTTGACTTTTTTGGATAAATAAACTTTACATTTCATATATTTCAGTTACATTTTACTTTAAAATATTACTTCATGTTTATTAGAGCCAAGAATCATTTTTTTGAGTGTAGACTGCAAGGGAAGCCCGGCTTCCCCTAAAATTACGAAAACTAAATGGTTAAATATGTTCGGTTGTGTTGACATTTCATTGACCACAAATGTGTTAGAACACGTTCATCTCCCAGATGAGTTCGTTCAGAATCAGCTTTATCACAAATCAACGGACGCGATGTTGTTCACCTCTCATCCATTCCCGTTG
Source organism: Sphaeramia orbicularis (assembly GCF_902148855.1). Classification (NCBI taxonomy): domain Eukaryota; kingdom Metazoa; phylum Chordata; class Actinopteri; order Kurtiformes; family Apogonidae; genus Sphaeramia; species Sphaeramia orbicularis. The sequence goes on along the minus strand of NC_043960.1, from coordinate 44,905,584 downwards.
CGCTGTTTTCTCATACATCTCTGCTCAGTGTATTTGTCCGTAGACTGCGGGCATCTATGGGCTTCAATGGGACTGAGTGGAACAGTTTGTTTCATTGCCTGAAAACTGGACGGTAATTGGATAAATTCCACGATGTTGTCCCGCCCCCGGACGCCGGACATCTCTGGGGGTGAATGGAGCTGTGGGCGGAGCTCGGCCGGGCTGGACGCCAGAATCCCACGTGCTGATTGGAGGATCAGTCGAGAGGCTGAACCCCGTTTGATTGACAGCTGTTTTGAGATCTCCTCCTTCACTGACACAGTTCAGTTTAATACCGTCACACATTCTGCTGTGAAATCAAGAAAGAAACCACTACGAAATTACTCGTTCATTTCTTGCACTGTAAATAAAACACTCATTGTACTTCCTTGTTTCAATTTAACATAATTTCAGCGTTTTCTTGTTTCAGTTACATAATTTAATAATTTCTTGTTCGAGTTGAATATCGTTTTGTAGATAGTTAAATCAATCAAACTGTCGGCCAGGTCGGAGTGAAAGGAGCATCTGTTGTTTAAAAAGGCTTAAGTCTTACACCCACAACACAATGGGCCAAGGCAATCTAAGCAGAGAGGACACTGGTCCAGTCCCTGGAAAAGACGCCTACTTGGTACGATAAGGTCACTGAGCATTTTCTTTAAAAGGAACGGAGGGCCGAATGTATGTTTAAATAACTTGACTTTTTTTTTTAAATTTTTAAAAAAAATTTTTTTTAATGGAAGCTGACAATGAGCTTCCCCTGTCTGAAAGACGAGCAGCCGCCACTGGTGTGTATGTATACACACACACACACACACACACACACACACACACACACACACACACACACACACACACATATATATATTTGTGTGTTGATCTAATTAGTGTTGTGTTAAAGGGGGTGGGATAAACAGTTTGTTCCTGTGAGCTACCACTAACCATGCAGTCAGTCTTCTTTTGTGTAACTGTATGAATGTGTCTTTGGTTTTGGTCGTCTTAGTTTCTTTTACTTACGTGGACGCTGAGTTTTCTGCTGCTGTTTCTGTGTTCCAGGAACCAGGAAACCAGTTCAGCCTGAGAGAAGAGTTTCAGAGCCTCGATCTGGAGGAGAAACCACAGAGGATCAGGACCAGGTCACAGAGCACAGACTGGAACCCCACAACAGGACTACAGATCAGAACCAAAGGCCAGAACCACATACCAGAACCAGGTCCACAGACCAGGACCCACGACCACTTCAAAACAATCACTTTCCCACTAGAGAATATTAATTATATATTAATTATCTCAGCCTTAAATTTAAAAGGAACACAAAGAAAGTAATTCTGTCATCAATTTCATTTACATTTAACCTTTCCTCAGTGATTCATCACCATTTATTAAAACATCCTCTGCATTTTTCAGTGTAAAGCAAGTATTTTCCTATATTTAATTCATGTAGATGTTCATAAAAGCTCAGAGTAAATTCAAACCTTATTAGATGAAATCAGGAAAAAAAATAAGGAAAAAGTGACTTTTCCAGCAAAATATATCATGAACTGAACATAAACCAAATGTCTCCATCCACTGTCACTGATCCAACTACTTCAGTTCCTCTACATGTATTGATAGATTAGTGCGCAGGTGTCAAACATGCAGCCCGTGGGCCAAACCTGGCCCGCTGAAGGGTCCAGTCCAGCCTCTGGGATCAATGTGTGAAATGCAAAAATTATACTGAAGATATGAACAATCAATGATGTTAAAGTCGTTTTAAGTCAGTTCAATCTAAAGTGGGTCAGACCAGTAAAATACTATTATAAGAACCTATAAATAATGAAAAACACTCATTTTCCTCTTTTGATTTAGTGTAAAAAAAAAAAAGAAGCCAAATTACACAAAATGTTTACATTTAGACTAACCCTTTTACAAAAGATGTGAACCAGAGCAAATATGAACAAACTGAAATGTCTTTAGAGAAGGATGTGGAATCTGAATAATATTCTGTCTGTTATTACATGTTTTGTGTGTTTGTGGATCCACTGTGATCTGTGAGTTAGAACATGCATGTGTAAATGATAAACTGGCAGGATATTGGTAACATTGCACTGACCGTTCTGTAGAATGTTGAGGTCGTTCATATTTGTTCATGTTCTGTTCAAGTACAGCTTGTACATGTAAACATTTTCATTTTTACAGAATTAGACTGTTTTGTTTTTTTTTTACTCAAAGCTTTGGGAAATGTATCCAGATCCATTTATTCTCATCCAGTTCTGTGTGTTTATTCTACTACAGAAATAGCCCATGTTTTGGTCATATTCCAATCAGATCTGTAAAAAATTCAAATTCCAATTTGATATCATTGATACTGATTTATTGGATCAATCCACTTCCTATCTGTTATAATGGGAAAATTTTTCAAAGTGGCACCAAATCCAGAATCAGATCCGGATCGAAATAATTTCAATCCCTTGTGTTGACATCATCATACAGAAGCTGTATACCAAGTTTGAAGTCAATCAGAACTGGAGTTTCAGAGAAAAAGACGATTGAAATGTTTTCCCCGTAAGAGCCCATGTTAAATTTTGTGTCAGTTTCAGATCCAGAAGAAGATCCTGATCAGCATGTGGACATTATGTTTGGGTCATCTCCCCATCAGGGCTGGACTGGAGAAATTTACACTGAATATCATTTAGATTTACTGAGTTATTGCATCCATCCACTTGCTATCTCTGATAATGGGGACATTTTTCAAAGTGGCACCAAATCCAGAATCAGATCCAGATCCAAATAATTTCACTAACTTTTGTTGACATCATCATAAAGAAGCTGTTTACCAAGTTTGAAGTCAATTGGAATTGTAGTGTAGCCCGATGGAAATAAGGGGATGGGTGTGTGTTAAAAAGTTTAAAAAAAAAAAAATAGCATAAATACATAAATACCTAAGTTCATAAGTGGAATACAAAGGGTTAAAAATTAAAACCATTTCAGTGTGGGAGTATTAAAAAGATCATGTATTTGTGAAAAGGTATGTAACTTTGTTGAGTTCATGCATTGCATTGTTTACAGGATGTTAAATGCAAAGTGTTTGTTAAAATACTTAAAAATAACATGAATAATATGGGAAAGTTGTGCAAATGTTTTATGTTTTGTTAAAAAGTAATGAAAATGTATATTTTATGTTATGTGTATTATGAGCTTGGAGAATAGTTCGGGGTCAAGGGGAACAGGAAGTAGGAAGTAGAAGAGAGGAAACCTGGTGAAGACGACGGGCGCGTGCGTGTATGAGAATATGGAATAACACAGACAGTGTATTCAGGAAGAAAAGAACACCAGTTTAGTGCAGGAAAGTGGTCGGACAGATCACAAACGTGACTTTAATGGTGAGAGACTCTGTGTTATAACAGCACTTCGACTAGAAGTCCAACGTTAAAAAAAACACAGACTGCGACCTCAGTAAGTTAGCTGCATGTGGCTAGCTATGGACGGACTAAGCTAGCAGGTTAGCTAACCGCTAACTGCAGAATGTACGGAGGACCCAGACTGAGCCCACAGCAACACTGGAGCTGACGGACAGGAGGACTGCCGATTACCGGATTGTGGATTTCCTTTTCCCTGGACGTATGGATTAACATTTCTCGGGAGCTGGTGATACAGGTACCTTTTTGCTTTTTTTATTGCCCTGTGAGGTGAAGAGGCCATTTGGTTTTAGGCTGCAGCGCACAGGCCTGCACAGCCCTTATAAACTGTGTGTGTTTTTGCATTGTAAATGGAAGATTTCAAGTGCATACAGTGTGGTTAAAGTGCTCACAGTGTTTAGAAAAGGGTTCATTTCAAGGGTAAATGTTTTAAAAAGTATATTAAGTTACATTGCACTAAAAATGGTATAAAAAATAAAATACAACCATAGTTTAAATCATCGTTAATATTGTAAGAGATTACATACTTAACAAGAACCCAGGTTAGCTACCCCTGTCAAAGCAATGAAGAGCAAAGGGGCGCTACAGTAGTTTCGGAGAAGAAGACGATTTAAATTTTTGTAACAGATGACAGACGCCACATGACGACAATAGCCTATGGCCTGTCGGCCGGTAGGCTGAAAATCAGTTTGCAATTTACACAGAAGGATGTGGATGATACAAAGACACAGTTGGGCAATCCAAAACACCAGAGTAACACCACCCAGACAGACTTGTTCAAGGTATGTGACAGTATGCTGGTCGTGTCTGATAAAATAGAGTATCTGGAGTCTCAGTCCAGGAGAAACAACCTGATGATAGATGGCGTCACAGAGTCACCTGGAGAAAGCTGGACGGACACAGAACTAAAAGTGAAAAAGCTTTGAAGTGAGAAGTTCCAGTTCCAGAAGGATGTTGAGATGGAGAGGGCTCACCGTACTGGAAAACCTAAAGGAGACAGACCAAGGCCCATTGTAGTCCGACTTCAGAAGTTCAAGGATAAATCTGAGATACTACAGAGAGCCAAATGCCTCCGACGTACGAAAATCTATATTAACGAGGACCACACAGATGCTGTTTAGATTAAAAGAAGAGAACTAATGCCAAAGCCAAAAAAACACTGGACTACATTGAAACTACAATGGATCCACATCCAGAGATAGATCCTGATAATAACTTTCTTTCTACCATAGCAACGGATTGTAATTATTTCACCCAAGAGCAGTATGAAAATGATATTAAATCAGTACGTAAGTTGTCAATCATATATTTTAACAGCAGAAGTATGTATAAAAATTTTAATTCCATCAAAGAATACTTCAACAACACTCATCCATTCAGTTTCATTGTCATTTCAGAAACCTGGTTTGACATTGATAAAGGTATTGACTTTTGTCTAGAGGATTATGAATCAAGATATATGAACAGAAAAAAGAAAATGGGGGGTGGGGTTGCATTATATAGTCATAAATCAGTAAAATGTATGGTCTTAACAGAGATGACATTAGAAATAGATGAAACGATGGAATGTGTGACTGTAGAGATCCACAATGAAAAGAAGAAAAATGTAATTCTAAGCTGTGTATATTGATCACCTGGTTCAAGTATTGAACTTTTCAGTGAATGGATGGAGAAACAATTTTCTCCGTAAAAGAAACTAAACTAAACTAAAAACTATAGCTGACTTCTTGGACATAATGTACAGTATGTCCCTTTATCCATCAATAACTAAACCAAACAGAATAACATCACACAGTGCCACAATTCTAGACAATATCTACACTAACATCATGGGAAATCAAACCACCCGTGGCCTGCTTATATGTGACATCACTGATCACTTCCCTGTTTTCACTCTATTTGACTGTGACATAAAGAAAAGGAAAGAAGACATGGAAATTATCTGTAAACCAATAAGAACTGAAGAAACGATCAATGCCTTTAACAACAGTCTAATGCTCCAGGATTGGAGTACAGTCTACAGGGAATCAGACGCGGAGTGTGCATATGGTAATTTCTTCGATGTATTTATTTCTCTGTATAACACACACTGCCCTGCCAAAGAACTCTGCATAAAGAAAAAGAAAATAAAAACACCCATGGCTTATTAAAGAAATAATAAATGCGAGTAAAAAGAAAAATAATCTGTATAAATCGTTCATTAAGTTAAAAACTAAAGAAGCAGAACAAAGATATGAGACTTACTGAAATAAATTAACAAACATAATCAGAACTACCAAAAAGCAATATTATAATAAATTATCATATGAAAGTAAGAATAATATAAAAGGAACTTGGGATTTATTGAACAACTTAATTAAACAAGGACCTACTAAAGCAGCATATTCTGACTACTTTATTGATAAAAATAGTGTAAATCACAGCATGAATCAGTCAACCGTTTTAATAGTTTTTTTGTAAATGTGTGCCTGGAGTTGGCTGCAGATATTCCCAACCAAGGTGATGACCAATGTAATGAAACCATTAAAAGGAGTCCGTATTCAATTTTTCTGTGTGCAACAAATGAGCAGGAGGTGATAAACACTGTTCTGAAGTGCAAAAGTAAGCTATCCACTGACTGTCATGATATTGACTTGATTGTTAAAAGAGTCATAAATAACTTTGCAAAACCTCTAAGCCATGTCTGTAACTTATCATTCCATTCAGGTTGTTTCCCAAATAAAATGAAAATAGCAAAAGTCATCCCACTGTACAAAAATGAGAGTAAACACAGCTACACAATGTACAAATTTTCCAGGTCATATGAAGCCTGGAGTTTGTAGACATTCGTGGAGGGGGCATGTCTACGATGTCCAGATTTTGTACAAACCCATTGTTTTTAAGAATCTTTTTGACCTAGGTATTAGCGCTCTTTCCTTGAAAATGACAACATCCGGTCTCAGAAAATGAAAAAGACAGGCATTTTTGGTCCATTTTTCCATTTCTGTCAGGTAATAACTTTCTTTTTTGTTACTACAGTAGAAAGAGAAAACGAACATCAAAGAAGTAACAATAAATGAACAGCATTATGGTTCTTTGTAGCAACGACACCAGCGCCACCACCTGGAGCTCCTACAGTATAGAGGGTCTACACATACATCACTTCTCCCCCAGGCCACGCCCCTCTCAGTCAGACTGAGTGTCTTAAACCAACCTGCTCAACATGACGGAGTATAGCAGTAAACACAGCCAGAGAAAAGGAACATGGGAAATCTGAAATTAAATGAAGGACAACTGGACTGGACATGGATCTGTACGAGCTACCAAAGAACAAGTGGTCCATGAACACTGACATGTGGACAGAAATGGAGGATCCAGACCTGATCCAGGGTGGAGGGGATCAGCGCTATTTGGACCTGAAAACAGATATACATGGTTTCATCAGGACTGACAACCAGGGTCCAAAACTAGGGCCCAGAACCAGCTGATCCAAAGGCTCCAAAACTAGGGCCCAGAACCAGCTGATCCAAAGGCTCCAAAACTAGGGCCCAGAACCAGCTGATCCAAAGATCATTTCCAGTCGAGCGTGGACTGACCCCAGTGAATATATGCATGATCTACTGGGACTGAGCAGATTTACTGAGTCTAGTTCAGATCCAGTCCTTTATCCAACACAGATACTACTGCTGTGGACCAGCAGGGCACCACTGGATTCTGGGAAATTAGCAGATTTACACCACCTGTTTTTAAATTGTGACATTATTCTTGTAATATTATGGTTTTATTGTTGGAATATGACGACTTTAATCTCATAAACGAATGACACTTTTCTGAGTTCTTTTTGTAACTACAACTTTATTCTCATAACATTGTGATTCTTTTTGTATTCGACTTTATTCTCATAAAATTACAGGTTTTATATTGATGTTTTATGACTTTATACCCGTAGTCGCAAGTGTTTTTATTTCTTATGTTGTCCTAAATTAGGTGGAGCATAAAGCTATGATGGAGTATTAGGACTCCTAATACTCCATCATAGCTTTATGCTCCACTACCCCCATATTTGAAAAACTAGGTTAGCCTCAGTTTAAGTTAATTTACTAGTCATGTAGGAGCACAAGGTTCAGAGTCACAAAATGAAGACAAAAACCATGAAAGATCTGATCATGAAACCAAGAGCTGCACTAAGAAGGAACGTTAGCCAAAACAATACGTCATTTAAGGTATAATTTTACCCAGAAATAAAGCATAAATGAATGTTAGCTGACACCAAACAGGATCCACAGATCTGGGTTTGGTTTCCTGGATTTGTGGATCCATCTCCTTCTCTTTTCTTTGTCTTTCGGTGTCTGTAAAACGATAGCTCCGACTGCTTTTCAAACCTGTTCATACAATCAATCACACAACAGCTCTTTCCCCATTTTTTATTAAATATTGTTCTTCAGTTTAGACAGGATTGAAGCCAACGCTGTCACTCATCTCCCTCTCTCTGCCACTCAGTGGGTGGAACTGCGGTGACTTCCACTAGCGGTGACGTCACGTGCAGACCCTCTATTATTTGCCACAGAAGTGCAAGCCTTCAGGTAGTGAGTACTCCACTTTACATTTCAGTCAGGAGCTTTGATGTCACTTTTTTCTAACTTCAATCAAGTCACAATCCACCAAATCATCTCATAATGAAGTCCAGTTAAAAGATTGTTGTGTCTGGTGCAGCATTAACTGACAGTATGTGAACCAAGGGATGCTGGGAGCAGCCGGACTGGGAAGCCACACAACAAAAGAGGTGAGGTGGGAGCTTTGCCAGACCGTCACTTGTTTGACATTAACTTTTGATTTATATGAATAATGCATCTCTTCTTTTCTTCAGTACAAACTGCTTCTGTATCTGAGCCATGAGAAACAAGTGACCGCTGCCAAGGTCCATCCAGGCTTTATGTTAACGGTGAGCACAAACCCAAAAATGTTTTTTTGTTGGTTTGTTTGTTTTTTGACACTTTATTTATAAACATTTTAGTTTTACAAAACAAGAACATGGGCGACACGGTGGTGCAGTGGTTAGCGCTCGTGCCTCACAGCAAGAAGGTCCTGGGTTCAATTCCAAAACCAGTCAACAGGGGGTGGGACCTTTCTGTGTGGAGTTTGCATGTTCTCCCCGTGTCTGTGTGGGTTCTCTCCGGGTACTCCGGCTTCCTCCCACCATCCAAAGACATGCACTAGAGGTTAATTGGTTCATCTAAATTACCCATAGGTGTGAATGTGAGAGTGATTGTTTGTCTCTATATGTTCAGCCCTGCAATGAACTGGAGACTTGTCCAGGGTGTACCCCGCCTTCGCCCCTATGTAGCTGGGATAGACTCCAGCGACCCCCGTGACCCTAGTGAGGATAAAGCGGGTTCAGAAAATGAATGAATGAAAACAAGAACATGAAATTGAGGTCTAGATATGGCAATTATAACATCAAACATGCATACAACATCAAATGCTTTTATTAAGTAGTACTGTCACTGTTTGTAAAGTCAGTCCATTTTCTCCAGCGCCTTTTTCAGGGCTTCTCCTGGAGCCGCAGGGTAAAAGTCAGCTGTTCCATCAGTCAAATGTTTTCTGCGATAGAAATAAAAAAGCCTGTTGCGGGTGGCTCTTTCTGTAGCCAACATTTTGTTGTGACTCTTTTAGCTGATGTCAACAGAATCTTTAGGAGATAAACATTGTCTGAATCCAGTTTGTCTGGGAAGCAACCAAGATACAGTACAGTAAAGGAGCAACTGATGTGAAACTGATGTTTTGCTGGTTTTGAAATGTACAGACAGATTAGAAACAGCCAGATGAACAAATAGAATAGAATAGCCTTTATTGTGATTGTGTGTACAATGAAATTAGAAAAATTAATATCGTTAGACACTTATGGACTTTCTTTTTTGTTACTAGAAAGAAAATGAAAATCAGTCCATTTTTTAAAAAATTTGGTTTATCTGTTTTGACACTGAAAAAGAAAAACACGTTGAAATTCAATTTTAATTTGTCTATTTTAAAATGAAAATCAATTACCCACTGGTTTTCCTTTTGTTTCCGAAAAGAAAATCCAGTTACCAAAAGATACACTGACTCGTTTTTAACAAGCACATCAGAATTTCATTGTGTATGCTCTGTGTATACAGTGACAATAAAAGGAATGTTGAATCTTCTCCCTCTGCTCTGTTCTCTGCATGTGTAACGAACTGCCAGTCTAACCCCCCCCCTCCTTCGCTTCATGTCTCTGTCTCTGTCATCCCTTCTTCTTTTACTATTCTCTCAGTCTGACTGGGGGAATGGGTCATTGGGGCCATTTTTCCAGACCACAACTCCTGCCAAACCCCCTGCGCCGGCCAGCGAGTAGGAAGAGAAGGAGGAACTGGTCAGAAACCGTCTATAGAGTCCAGACTGAGCTCTCAGATTTGGTGGGAAACATCGCTTGAAACCCCGACCCCTGCCTTGTGTTCCGTCTTATGTGTTCAGTCAGACAGCGTTGTACCAGATCTTTCCTCATACATCACTCATATTTGATTTCTTTTTTCTCTCTTGTTTGTGTTCAAAGCTTGAAGGGTCATTCTCCACCTGCCCCCCCTGCCGTTCAGTGACGACGACGAAGACGATGATCTGGACTGGCTAAACTGACATGACTTTCAACCACAATAGTGTCTGTTTTGTTTGAATGGTCAACACTGTAGTGAGTAAGTGAGTAAGTAAAGTTTTATTGATATAGCACTTTTTAAAACATGTTACAAAGTGCTTCACATAAAGGAGACATAGATAAGAACAAATAGGAAAGACAAGAATAAGAAAACAGTTTCAACATGCAGATACAAACTTTCTGGCACAAGCAACACACACTGAACGAACACCATGGTCACATATGTCACAAACAACCCCTAAGACAGACCCACAACCAACACTGAATACAGCAACACACAGACACAATATAGATGGAAACAAACCTCCATACACAAATATATGCACACACACACTACACTGTCCTGATTTAATGAAATGCTTGTTTATAAAAGTGAGTTTTTAAAAGTCGCTCGAAGGCGGATAAAGAGGAATGTGGTGCTTTCCCATCTGTCTGCGAGGAGAAGCTCATGCTGATGAACTGAAGGAAAAGTCAAACAGATGAACAACTTCTCTGCGGTTTCACATTGACTGAGCTGCTGCCACAGCTTCACGGAGGACAAAACTACAATCCCTGGCTTTTATTCTGGTTAAAATAACAAGCCTGTAATTCACAGAAACTGCTTTTCTTTAATTGTGTCATATCTGTTGGTGATACGATTTAATGCCCAACTTTTTACACAGCACTATAGCAAATTATTTAGTTGGATCAGCAGTTACCCTGTTGACGTCTATGGTTTCAGACTGTATCGTGAAATGGTTTTTAATTATTAGCTCGCTGCTTTAAGAATAACTTTTACACAATTTTGCTAAAATGACATTCATTCCTGAATATAAATGAGATGAAATTGTGGCCTTCATTGCCCATCATAATGTTTTCATTCATTCATTTTCTGAACCTGCTTTATCCTCACTAGGGTCGCTGGAGTCTATTCCAGCGACACAGGGGCGAAGGCGGGGTTCACCCTGGACGGGTCTCCAGTTCATCTCAGGGCTGAACATATACAGACAAACAATCACTGTCACATTCACACCTGTGGGCAGTTTAGATTAACCTATCGGTGCATGTCTTTGGATGGTGGGAGGAAGCCGGAGTACCTGGAGAGAACCCACGCAGACACGGGGAGAACAGGTAAACTCCACACAGAAAGGTCCCACCCCCCATCGACGGTGTTGGAATCGAACCCAGGACCTTCTGTCTGTGAGGCACCAGTGCTAACCACTGCACCACCAAGTCGCCCATCACAATGTTTTGTTCATGTTAAGTCTGTTTTTGTCTGCCATATTTTTGTTAAGTCCTCTGAAGATGGTATTTTCTCTCCTCCATTTGCTTGTTAATTTATTTCTCTGAATATCCACTGCACATACATTCATGAAACCTGGATGAAGCGTAGAGCGTCAGCCATGGATGAACCCAGTAGTTTCTGGAGCAGACATGTACAAATTGGATACTACATTTTATTTTATTTTTTTATTCTCATTGCAAGATTTTGATTGAATTAAATGACTTTCTGCAGAGGTATGTCCTACTTTTTTGGTTTTTCACATTGTTTACATCTATTGTATATTTATTGTATAGTTAATTACTTTGGAATCAATGAGCCTGGTGCTTGTGGATCAAATATTTGCCACCAGATACCACTGATTTAATTATTGCCTTTGGAAGTTTTTGTTGAAATAGTAAACTAATTATTATGTTGGAGTTCAGTCTCATGTTAAACTTCAAAATATGGAAATGAACAATCATGCCATTAGATTTAAGTGTCAAAACATGAATTCAAACCCAATCAGATGTTTGTTTTAAAAAGATGCAATAAATTTCTAATTTGGACTTAAATCTAATGCTGTTTATTGTAATGTACATAAAAGCCTGAATTATTTAGTTCAAGGCTGTTGTAAATTTGTTTTTCCATTATTATTTTTTTTTTAATACTGAAAATGTTGAGTTGATGTGACTCCTTTGAGCCAGCAATGAGAGCTTAAGGCCCTCGTAAACCGTTATTGTAGCCAAACAGAAGCACCGCACCGGTCATAAACTTGGATCAAAGCCCAAACTAATATGAAATATTCAGTTACAGTCATGTTAAAGGTAGGTTTATTCCAGTGGCATTAGGTTTGGTGTAGGGTTATTAGTTGATTGTTGACCTCAAAATGAAAGACACTGTTGTATATATTTTTTTTTATTTAATTTTTTTTTTTTTTTTTTTTTAATTTTTCTCCTTTTTTTCATACTTTACTTACAAAATACCATATACACATAGGCCAGAACATGGCATGGAGAAAAAAAAACATAATGCTTGAGGTGAGGCAGGAAGAAATTAAATACAATTGCATAAATAGGTAAGTAAATTAAATAAAATAAAAGTAAAGGAATAAACAAAAAGAAAAAAATAAAATAAAAATAAATAAATTACAACTTAAACTCTTCACATAAGGCTTTAGTCTTCACAGCTTTAGGGTTAGTGCAAAAGTAAAGTGTGTCTAGATAGGATTTCAAATAAGATTTAAAGACCACAGAGCTGGGTTTCTGATTGGCAGCATTGCTTGTATGTATATGAAATTTAGCTAATAAGGAAGTGAAATTAAGAATAAATGATTTCTGAGCAGGCAAATCAGTAATAAAGAAACCAAATAAAATATCTTCAATTTTGAAGTTAAAAGAAATATCCAGCTTTCTATCTAAAAAAAAAAAAAGATTGATATCACACCAAAAAGTTGAAGAAAAGGCACATTCCCAAAACAAATGAGTTAATGTTTCATCTGAATTATGACAAAATGAGCAAAAAGGGTTGACACTGATCTTCTATTTAAATCAGAGCTGAATTAGTTGGATAACACCTATGGAACAGTTTTAAAGACACCTCTGTCACTTTATTGGAAATGAAACACTTCCTTGGTAATAACCATACCTTTTCCCATTCCACATCAGAATATAAATTACTCCAAAAAAAGATGGAAGCTGGCTTACAAATTGTTTCCCTTTGAATCACTTCTCTAATGCATTTATTATTAGTTTGTTTGTTTTTTTTTTACTCAAGAATGGATGTAAATTTCCTGTGTATAATTCTGATTGTGCAGTTTGAGGGCTAATGGTTGTTGAAGGACTAATAGTAGAAGATAGCAAAGGAAAACCTGAGGGGATAGCATCAAACACAACTGCATATTCTGTAGGGAGTACCGGAGTTTTATATTCCAACCAAAATTCACTGTAAGTAAATAAGTGTCCTTCCCTTTTAAACAACTGACAGACAAGCAGTGTTCAGTAATCAACCCAATTTTTTAAAAACGACTTACGTTTGAAACATATATTCCGGTTATTCCATATACAGGGTGTCCCATAAGTCTCCATACATAGGAGACATAATCCATTCCATGGTTCTAACATATATTTCTTCATATTTCTTCTTTCTAGTTCTTCAGCAGTGGAGGACATGCATTGAAATGTGTTCCCGACAAAATGGCAGTCATATAGAGCATATTGTAGAAATCAAAATGGTTTAGGTCAAGAAACGTTTATTTTTCCTTTGTATGGAGACTTATGGGACACCCTGTATAACATTTGTGAGGGGAAAAGTTATGGAGGACCAACATAAAAGTAAGTGTTGATTAAAATGAGAAAGTTTCTTTGGTCTAAATCCGGTATTTCCTCCCGTTTGCAAAGACATGAATTTGCACGTACCCTTGCCTCTGATTGGCTAGAAAGGCTCTTCTGCGATTGGCTACTTCAATCTTTATTTATTTTACTTATTTTTAATTATTATTATCTTTATTTGACTTGATTTGAGGCGTTTACTCATTTCCAAGGCAGGCTGTCAATAGAGTTTTTTTTTTGTTTTTTTTTTTTGTTTTTTTTAGAACGTTCAGTTGGCATTTTCAGGGTGGGAGGGGTGAAGCATGACGTAATTTGTATAAGGGTTAAATACAGTACCGTGCTTCCAATGGATGGGGCAGCACGTTGGTTCAGTGGTCTAAGCTCATGTCTCGCGAAGCGAATGTTGTGGGTACGAGTCCAGGTGGAAACCCCTATGGTCAGACATACTGGCATTAGCAATGTGGCAAGCTACGCTGTGTCACCTGGTCGGCATAGTGCTCAGGGTGCGAGCGGAAGGGCGTGGGGCCAATGGTCCTATCGAGGGGGCTGGTAGGGTGATAGGTTCCGCCCACGTCTGGAAGAACGTAATCATCCCTGGTCCAGTGCTGTGCGGGCTGGGCTGGCAAGGCGTGGCTTTGGGGGCCACGGCAGTGCGTGCCAGTACGTCCCCAGGGGCATACGTCGAAGGGGGCGGGGCCAATGGGTTCCGTTGAGGTTGGCTGGTAGGAAGACAGAACTCACCCGCCCCTGGAGGCGTGTCGACTCCAAGTAGGGGTTGTGCGTGCGTGCGTGCCTGCGTGCATTGGTGGGTGAGCATGGGTGAGGGTCGCTGCGCTGGCGTGCTGTCCTTTTGGGTGTGCGTCAAAATTACGTCATCCATTCTAGAATAGAAATAGAGAATGCTTTTTTTTTCTTTTTTTTATGCTGTACAGACGCCTTAATAGGGGTGAATGGATGAATGCATGGGAGGTATGTTTTGTATGTTTAAACCTAATAAATTATATTAAATTTATAATTATATTAAATTTGTAATTATATTCTATCAAATTTATAATAATATAAAATTTATAATTATATTAAATTTATAATTATATTACATAATTCTTTTCTATCTTTTTCCCTTTTTTAAAATAGACATATAAAAATATCAGGACACATTTACAGCTTGTAGAACTTGACATTTTGTAATTTGACATATTGTGACTGACATAAATGCCAAGTTGTCAATAAGTTTAAGGGTAAATATCAAAGCAGTATTTCTTGTAAGTTTAAGTTTTGATTAATTGTGCAGCTCTAGTTTTAGCCTTCCTGGATGCACCGCCACAGGGATTCCCATATTCAGTCATTTGTACATGTTTTGTAGAGGGATCCTCTGTTTGTTTTCTTCCTGGAGCGGGCCCTGCTTATGTGACCGTTGGCACAGACAGTCTAGACAGGTGTCCGCACAGCTGCTCTACCGAACTGAGAAGAAACAGAAGAAGGGAGAAGAAGACCCCAAATGAGCCAGTGTGTGTGGAAGTAGGTCAACAACACAGATGTGCCTGACCAAAGAGCATTTAATAAGAAAACAAGAGAAGGGGATAGAAATCAGTAGATAATTTCTGCCGGTGGAAAAACAGGCCGAACCTTCTAGAAGGATGGAAAAGGGTGTAGAAGCTTGTGGGCTCTGGTGGAGAACAGCCCGTGTGTTTACTGTGTGTACCCATGGAAAAGCTTCTGAAGACGGCCTGACCCAACTCTGCTTTTTTCACTCCAACTGTGAGTTTTTGAACTTCTGTTAGGAACAGGACTTAGTATTCAGTTCCAGTGAATTAGTTTAAGAATAGAGTGATTTGGTCTTCTGTTAACGGACGGGTTTTCCCCTCAGTAGAACCTCCAGAAGGAAGGAAACAGAAACAAATGGAAACACACTGAAAAAAGGGCAAAGGGAAGGTGCTTCACTTTTCAAATATGTACTTGGCATATACAGCACAGTTTAATTCATAACATATACAACAGTTTAATTGTGTTCTTCCTCCTAACATGTGGGTCAGGTTGACTTCTGAAACACTCCTGCTTTAGGAGGAAAAGCTCAGCTGCACTCGGACAGTTTTTCGCTGGGACTCAGAATAATGCTGCTTTGGACCACTCTGTACAAGGTAAGGATGAATTTAATCTTATGCAACGTTATTCAGAATGACTTTATGCACTGTTTTCACAGAGCCAAGCTGTTCTATGCTATTAGCACCGAGCAACATGAATCTGTCAGTGTCAATGCTAAGGTTAGCTTAAGCTACCACTTACGTCAGCTACACGACTGTTGGCGAATCTTATTTTATATATGCGGTCATATTTATTGAAATGTACACACAGCGTATGTATTGTGTCGACTTCAGTCTAAAGTGCGTGCTTTCAAGAGGGTTATTGACAACGCTGCGGTACCACGGCTCGGTGCCAACTAGGTGCTGTGGCACCGCGGTGCCACAGCACCTCGCAGCTAGCAGCTCGGTGCCAGGTACCCCAGCACGGCACCACGTACCATGGCTCGGTACCACAGCTCAGCTCGTTGCCAGGTGCCAAGGCGCTGCGGTACCACGGCCCGATACCATGGCATGATGCCAGGTGCCATGGTGCGGTGCCAAGGGTTCCTATCAGTTCCATTGGACTGTGAGCTGAGGAAGCACCTTGTTCGGAGCGGTGTTTTGAACCATGTCAGCGCTACATAGAGGAGTTCCAACTCATTACCAGCACATGGCGTACTTGCACAAAGAGATTCACATATTCTAAACACTGACGTCGTTGTTGCGTTCGCATGGTGATTGTTGTATTCTTCTCACTATATATATATATATATATATTTTTTTTTTTGGCAAACCTTTAACAAAAATGTGATAATAAAAGCTTTTGGAAAACTGGGGCCTGTATAATCCTAATACAATCCAATGTCATAGATATGCAATGGAAAATGTTTGAGGGGGAATAAGGAGCCATTTGTCATGAAAAGAACAAGGTATAAGCCATGGTTGAGTGCATGACAAGACGATAAAATCAGAAGGAACACAATAAATTAGAAATATTTGATACTGGTCAAATTAAATCAAATTTTATTTATATATCGCCAAATCATAACAAAAGTTATGTCATGACACTTTCCAAAATGCATATGTATGTCTGATAAAATAAAACTAATTTATTTAATGCCTTGAAAGTCAATAATCAAAATTCAACAGTGTAGGTGCTAATCATTGTATGAAATGTATGAACCATGGTTCAGGATTTATTTTCAAATTAAACTAGAAGCACTCGGAGAGTGCAGACCTCCGCCAAGGCTGATCAGTGCCCCCCCCCCCGTGGGCCCCCCCACCCCCGATCACCGCCAAAATTTAATCATTTCTTCCTTATCCCATTTCCAACAAACCCTGAAAATTTCATCCAAATCTGTCCATAACTTTTTGAGTTATGTTGCACACTAACGGACAAACAAACAAACAAACAAACAAACCCTGGCAAAAACATAACTTCCTTGGCGGAGGTAAATATTACAAAAACACACACTCAAAGAATATTAACACAACCATTTAAAATTACATTTGAGTAGTCTACACTGCTCATCTTCCCCATGGTCTTCCCGCTTTGATACAGGCCCACATTTGTTTATTTTTCATCTGCTGTTCTTTGTCAAAGTTCAACCAAGGCTCCTTAACTTTATTCCAGGACACTTTAAAGGTTAATAAAATAGTAGTTTAGACACACCTGTGTATTCTGCTGGTGGATGTGGTTGAAATATGGACACAGAGTCCAACGGATCAGGTTCCAGAGAAGGGATACACTGTTTATTTATTTATTTATTTATTAGGAAGCTGTATGGTTTACAGTCAGAACAAACATTCATATTATTCCATAATTAAATGGAATATCAATGTACTAAGTTACTAAGACGTATGTAACTGGCAAACAAATGTAAATATGGGAGGTAAAACAGATTATAATTTATGAATATAAAACAGCAACTGAGCAGAAACTTAATACAATTCATATAAAACAATAAACACAACATTTAGATAAACTACAATGTATCATGATGATGAAAAGTTCCTGCTACAAGATCTTACACAATATTTTAACCAGAAAACACAAACTGTGTCATAAATAATGATGACAAAATAAAAATAATGTTAAAACTAGTAAAGTAGCTATTTTCTAACATTTCTGAATGGATGCATGATGGAATCATTGAACACATGGCTGTTCACTCATTCTGTGCCACTGGACAGAGCTGCTGCAACTCTGTGAAGAAGCTGCTTATGTGAGTGCACTTCAGATCTTCACCATAAGGTGTCACTGCTGGGCTTCCTAACAACGAGGTGCATCTAATAACAAAGTCAATCAGTTAAAAAAAAACAGTATTTTCCTCAAATTGTGTATAAATGAACATGACTTGTACATTGTTGACTGTGTCTTTTCAGAGGTGAATTAAGTAAACACTTTATCTAATTCACAACATACAACAAATACATTACATTTGGTCAATTTATTAACTGGAGGAAATTCAGAGGTTTAACATTTGAATGTATTTTTCTATAGGGGGGCATCTGCAGAACAAGGAGACCTTGTTCTCTAGCCAAGAACAACAAACAAGTGCCAAGAACAACACACTGCACAGAAGGGAAAGAGAGCGAGAGGATATATGATGGGCTGTTTGCATCTAAAGTCTGTCCCACATAAAGGGAGGGAAAGTGCATCCTACTGTTAGAGGCAAACATTTTACAGAATGGAGGCACTTTTTTCAGTGATTGGATCCTATCTCTGCTGGGATGTCAGAAGTTTACTGATATTCATTGTAGTTTTTATCCTCACTGCAGATTATATTAAGAACAAGCGGCCGGCCAACTTCCCCCAGGACCCAAGATGCTTACGATTGTGGGCAAAATATTAGCTGTGGACCACAACAAGACCCATGAGAGTATGACAGAGGTAGACTGACAAAATAATCACTTCATTTCATAAGACTCATCCCCTGAAGGATGAATTGTTTGAGATATTTGCTGACAGATTTTTATATATGATTTGTATATATTCCTTATTTCACATCTTCACCACCGACTAGTATCGTTTCCTTTCCATTGACACATGCACACACTCTTCATATTAACTCCCATATTTCATCCTTTCCTCATCTCTTCAGCTAGCAGACACACATGGACATGTGTACAGCCTACGAATAGGCCAGATGTGCTTGGTGGTAAAAAAAAAAAAAAAATGGGTTTCAGCTTCTGAAAGAAGCTCTGGTAACCCAGGGCAACAATTTTTTAGACCATCCAGACCTCCCTCTGCAAGTGAACATGTTCAATAAACTAGGTGAGAGGACCAAAAGTACACAGAATACTCTCAGGACTTCCTGGTCATTAACGTAAAAAAGTGGAAAAAGACTTATTCAGTTTTATCTGTAACCATATCTTGGTCATATTGCTTCTAGTCTGATACATCTTTTCCTTAAATTCTGCAAATAATTACCAAAATCTTACATCCTTTCATAAAATAAAGACTCAGAGATTAGTTTTTACTCACAATCTCAACTTTCTATATATTTCTCTTGAGAATCAGAAAAAAGTGCTTATATTGTAGGACATTAGAACTATTTATTATGATAAAGAATTGTTATAACCTCTTGTTTTTAATTTCTTTCACTCTTTCTATTCCCCATCAGGTCTTGCTTTTAGCAGTGGGGAGATGTGGAAGCAGCAGAGACGTTTTCCCCTTTCCACCCTCAGATATTTTGGATTTGGCAGAGGTCACTTGAGCCTATCATCTTGGATGAATTCACACATTCTGCAAAAGATATCAGAAGCTACAAAGGTAAAGTGTGAATACATGTACATATACAGAAATTATAATGAAAGACATTTTCTATCCACAGGGCTTTTCACTTGTGCAGGCAGACCATTCAATCCTCACCTCATCATGAACAACGCTGTGGTGAACATCATCTGCTCACTGGTTTTTGGTCATCGCTTTGAGTACGATGATGTGAAATTCAAGAAACTGATAAAAATGTTTGAGAGAGGTCTTCAAACTGAAGCTTCCATTTGGGGACAGGTACTGCACTGGAACATTATTTTGTTAATTCTCACATTTTGCCAGCCTTTGCGTTGTAATAAAATGCATTCTTCATTTATTGTAACTGTGGAATATCTGAGGGTTTGCATTTTTCAGTAGAAACAGAAACATAAACATTTTCGTCATGCTGAATCATGACGTCATATTTAATTCTTTGAACTGGTTTCTTCCTGCAGCTTTACAACTCATTCCCTAAACTGATGAAGTATTTGCTGGGGCCACATCACACAGTCCAGAACATTTGGGAAGATGTGAAGATCTTTGTATGTGAAGAAATTAAAGACCACAGACAAAACTGGGGTCCCTCAGACCCAAGAGACTACATCGACTGTTACCTGAATAAGATTCAGACGGTAATTATCAGTGGATGCAGATGTTTGTGACTCATCTTGTAACTTAAGATAATTTATGAACATCATATATAATTATCATATACAATCATATTGTAAATCTGTTTACAGAACCATTCCCATACTTGATGTTTGCTTATTTGGCTTGATTTTGCAAATGAATATCTAGAAAATAGTTGTAAATATCTGTTGCAAACTGTCTGATGATGGTGGAGTCCAATATGGGATGAGCAGTTCTGGTCAAAGGTGGTGGGGGTGAATGTCTTCACAGGAGAAACAGCCTGGTGGACAGTGAATCTGCAGGCCTCAAGGACAGGGAGAACATGAGCTATTGTTTTTGTTTGTTTGTTTGTTTGTTTGTTTTGTTTACAATTGTTTGCGTGTGTGTGTGTGTGTGTGTGGCCTGTGTAATTATATATGTGCTTCATCCCACTTGGCAGGACAGGGCACAGGATGCTCAGTGAACAGCAGCAGTTTCACAACAGTGATGATATGCTATGATGTGTTCACTGTCCCAGAATGACTTGTGTGTTAATCAGATAAGAGATGGAATAGTTATGAAGTAAATCAGTCTGATCTGTTACTTCTTTCACGTACCAACTTTTGCAAAGTCTGCTTCACTGAATGTCACATCTGTAACCAAGAAATCACTTGTAATTGTTGACTTCATGACATCTGACAGATTAGATTTTGTGTCTGATGAGGATGTGGTTAACAGAACATAACACTGTGACGGCTGTTAATGAGGCAGCAGCAAATTTCAGTTTTAAAATTTAAGTGTCAAATGAGGAGCTTGAAGGTGTAGTCTAAAAACATTACATTCAATGATTTTTTAGTTGTTTTGAATACCTCTACTTTAATAATTTACAGATTACATCATCTAAAATGATGATTATGATTATGATTATGATGGGGATGATGATGATGGTGATGATGATGATGATGATGATGATGATGATGCGACATGTTAAACAGCCCACACACACTAAGGGTCACTTTTTGGATCAGGTTTTTGCAGGTTGATGACATTTTTCATGTCTAAGTCACATTGTGATGTCCTGATGATGTTTCAGTCCATCCAGCTTTTGTTTTACCTCAACTTGTAAACTTGGCAAATGTCAGTCAGCCCTCCAACCTCACCACAGCACTGACAAAAATCAATTCAAGCTTATATCTTATTTATTGTAGTGTCAATAATATTGATACACAACTATCGTAATCCACTTTATATATGAATATCAAGATTTTATTAAAAACAAAACAAACAAACAAAAAAAAAAAAACAGAGAACAAAACAATAAATCTCCAGAGAGAAGGCCCTTGGTAAAAGTGAGGAGGGACTATAAACTTTATCAAAAATAAAAATTTTAAGCCTCAGAAATCGTCTGCCTCCCAGTCTAGTTATGAAAACACTGTAAACCATATGTTAACTTTCACTCTGCGAGACAAATCCTCTGTTTGGGCAGTTGGGTAAGATTAAATCTTTGATATAGATGGGAGGTTTATTGTTAACTTTACACACAGGGATCTTAAATTCTATTCTATATCACATGGAGGTTTGTTTGGCAGTTATTTTAACATTGATAAGACTTACAGCAATGGAAGCAACCAATGCATGGACTAGATCTGCTGGAAATGTCTAATTTTGGCAGCGTTGCAATGATGACTCAAAGCTGTCTCAGACATTTGCTTTATCTGTGTATTAAATGAACCTATTCAGTAAAGCCCTGGTCAAAACAACCCTTAGAATCCTCATAGTTGTACTGAAGACCAGTCATCTAGTTTTATTGTCATTAAAAATATAATCCCTTTGGTTCTTCAGGCTAAGTACAGTAACTTATGTCTGAATTTAGGTGAAGGACATTCTCCTATATAATAAAACTATGACTTGTGGTTCTAATACATCTCGGTGCTGCTTTTTCCCCACAGAAAACCGAATATGCTGATTGATTGATTTATTTATTTATGTATTTTATTTTGCAGGATATTATGATTCAAGTGTTCTGTAATGAAATGAGAATTCTCTTTTCTTCTGAGGTCTCTGTATTTGGGCTGTAGAAAATCTTCCCATGATCACAGGCTTTGGTCGCTCGTTGGTATGTTTTTCCGAATTATGGCATCCATCCATATTTTGTCACCTGTAGCAGTTATGAATCTGAAAGTGTGGCTGTGATTGGGGAGTCCCCCGGGGTTCAGTTATTGGACCACTACTGTTCAATCTTTAACCTCCTAAGACCCAGCTATGGGTTTTCTGTCCACATTTGTGGAAAGAGTTTCACAACTTTATATAAAAAAAAAAGAAAGAAAACTGTCCACCACAAAGGACATTCCATAACAATTTTAAAAACTGCATCTGAAAAAACTGTTGCATCATGATGTTTCCAATATAGGCACTTAATTAATAAAAAACAAAAAAAAAGCTTGCACTTTGCTGACATTTCCTGGGTCTTAGGAGGTTAATATGCTACCTTTGAATCTACAGCTATGCCAGTGATTGGCAGGTGACGGTACCTGGTTCTATCACTAGATGATTGGAGCAGAGCTCAGTAAGAGCCCCATATAAGGGGTTCCTCTGCTTCAGGGAGGTGCTGGAATGTTCTGCTGCTACACCTCCACA
This sequence comes from Sphaeramia orbicularis, assembly GCF_902148855.1. Lineage (NCBI taxonomy): Eukaryota > Metazoa > Chordata > Actinopteri > Kurtiformes > Apogonidae > Sphaeramia > Sphaeramia orbicularis. Next base: position 44,882,892 of record NC_043960.1, on the reverse strand, counting down.
GACTGTCTCACTTACAGAGACTCTCTTAGACTTTAAAACCATCCCTCACCTCATCCTGTCATGCTGTGGACTCCACACTCATTTCCACACTCAGGTTTTTTTGTTTCCCAGGTTCTTGTTTCATTTATGTTAAATAAATCTGTTTTACTCCCTTCAGCTCTGTGCATTTGAGTCTATTCATTCTCTTGGTCATGACAGGTGCCACATTTGACCAATGTAGCATATATTATCCTCAGATTATTAAGAGACAATAAAAGACATTGGCACAGAATTGGAAAATTTTTGTACATGTTCACACAATTCAAAATCATGATGTACCGGAGAAATGCTTTGGAATCGTCCTGATTTAGCTGATTAACAACTCATGCTTATTCATCCAGTAACATATGAAAATTTCTTTTGTTGTCCAGTGTTCCATCCATCCAAGAACACCTCACCGGGAGGCATCCTGACCAGATGCCCATCCACCTCAGCTGGCCTCTCTCGATGTGTTGAAGCAGTGGTTCTACTCTGAGCCCCTCCCAGATGGCTGACCTCCTCACCCTATCTCTAAGTGAGAACCCATCCACCCTGTGGAGAAAACTCATTTCTACCACATATATCCACAATCTCATCTTGTCCTTTCGGTCACTACCCACAGCTCGTGACTATAGGAGAGTTGTCCAGTGTTATATAACAAAAATGAAAAACCTGTCAGATCAGAACTGTTCCCAATATTAAACACTGCTTTGTAATAAGATTTTGAAAAATAGTATTTAATAACTTGGCTGCCATATACAAACATTACAAATTATGAGATATCTCATGTGCAGGCAATGTGTGCTTGTGTTACAAAGACAACTGGAGCACATTTTTACAGAACAAAAAAACCCAACTTATTAATCACAGCACATTTGACTGCGTAGTTGTACTATTCAGTACAAATAATATTTCAGTTTTTGCATTGGATTCTATAGTTCACAGATCATCTCAAGTACTTCTTATAGAGTGATGATGTTCACCAATGTTTTCTCATGACAAGGGATGTACACAATGCAGTTCATCTGCTCCTCCTCTCTGGACATTGGATTTTATATCCTACTCTGTAGGCCTGCAGGTACACACGAGCCTGGTTCATTCTGGAGACAAAAGCAAGAACTCAAACATCTGTCACAGTGCACAGTTAAAACATATGTACTGTATATTCAGATTACAAAATTGTACTGTAGCACCAGTCTTATATCACAAGAAACATTTCTGCAGAAAAGTAAAAACAGGTAACCTGTATTTTGTACAAAGCTGTACTCCCAGGGGTCCACAGCGGTCAACATAACTCTCCCTGAACGCCTTTCTTACTGCTCGAGCCATACTTACCACTGTGGTGACCACAGGGCATGTCCTAGGACATAAACATAAATGCACATGATAATGAACTATATTTCAAATATAAGTAGGAGGACATTTGTGAGAATAAGGTGCACTATTGCAATTACACGACTAAATATGTATGTAATAATTTATGTCTAACATCTGAAATCCTCAATTATCCATACAGTAAACAAGGCTTATATCCCCGAAATCGCCCCAATCCTCTGCTCCCCAACAACCAACAATTTGGAGAAAACACACCACCTGGTGTCAAAATATCCCATTATGTAAACTCAAGGCAGTGGCATGAAGAAACAGAATTGTTAGACAATCGATATGAACTCATTTTGAGCTACATTGATCTGATAGTGGCAGAATAATGGTCAGAAAAACAATTTTTCCCACAAAACTCCACCTAGTGAATGAAAATGACGAGAAACGGAAAATAGACATTTGTGAGACAATCAATATGAACCAAATTTTATCTCAATCAGCCTATTATTGCTTGATTTGTGTCCAAAAAAACTGATGTTCAACTAAAGCTCCCCCTTTTGGATGACTTATAATACTTATAGAGAAGCTGAAATCGATAGGGTTCTTCCACGAGGGGTCCCCTATTTTGGTTATCAAGGGAGAAGAAATCCAACCAAATCTGTCCTAGTTATCGCATTCACATGAAGGATATCTAGCAGCGACGGATCTGGTCACGTATCTGGCCACGGATCCGGCAGTGGCGTTCAGGGTAAAACCATTATATCCCCGAAATGAACTTTGGAATGGAATATAATTAGACTCCAACAGGGTGTTTTTGGAGGGCAATAAAACAATAAAATAACAATAAAAACAGAAACCACTGTGATGTGCCGTCTCTGAATTATATTGAAATGACAGTAGCTGTAACATGAACAGAAACTATGGTGTGAAAGTCAATGGGTCCAACAGTGCTGTAGTCAGTGTAGATCTGACCACCGTACTGTTTGTGTTTTTTACTGTTGGCATTTTTCATACGTACAGTCGTTCACAGCGCAGGCCTGCAGTGCCCTCTGGACAGGTACAGGTGTTGTGAGGGCTGCAAGTGGCTCCGTGTTGACAGGGGGGTACGCAGGGGGTGGTCACCGCTGCCAACACCGCAACAGTCTTAATACAAAGTAATGGAAAACATCTTTATGACACACACACACACTCCTCCCACACATATTTACCTGTTTCACAGAAACCCCCTGTAAATCCTTTGGCACAGCGGCACCTGTTGAAGCCCACACATACTCCCCCGTTCTTACAAGGCGTCTGACACTGAACAGGCTCTGAAAAGAAACACAGGAACTCAGTCAACTGAAAATGATCGAAGCATAGCTCAATTTTGTCTCTACTTTGAAAACATTAGAGAAAAAAGCTGAATTTTGGAGTATTTTAAGACAGCGCCTTGGTTCTTATGTGACCTGGAACATCACTGTGACTGTAAAGTTAACAAACACACACACACACACACACACCTGGAGACTACAGTAGTGGTCCAAACCAGCTGAACTGTTACCCTCACCCTGTAATTATCACAGTCAGCTCTGTTTATCTGTTTGTCTGCAGATGAGGCACTTACTGACATTTTGGCATTCTACCATCAGTTTTGAACATAGTAACTTGAGATTTTGTTTTTACACTCATTGTTCACTCATTTTTCATAAAAGACCTGTTCATACTCAGTCTGATAACAGAGCTGACAGTAATGACACTGAACATAGAGTACATCTATAGGGGTGTGGTGCATGTGATCTGAGGAGGTGAGGGTGTGCAGTATGTGAATGGCTTCATATGTATTAATATTAATGATAAAGGTTGGAAAGACAAACACACATGATCCTCTAAGTGATCATTTTCATCCCACTGTCAGTGTGTGGTGGTGGTTTACCTGTACAGATACTGCCCTCTGTCTGTTTTTTGAGATTTTCCTCTTTCTTTGCTAAGGGCTGAGTGTATACATCTGGCAGATAATATTAAATATGGGATGTGCTTAGTGGGACCATTGTTTTGTTTCATTTTTTCAACAGAACAATGACTCCACACACACCTCCAGACTACATCAGAGCTATTTGACCCAGAGGCAGAGTGATGAAGTGATGAACCTGTCCTCCATGATCACCTGACTTAAACCCAGTTGAAATGGTTTGGGATGAGTCGAGCACTGGGCAACGGCAAAGCAGCCGAGAAGTGTTCAGCACCTCGGCGAACTCCTTCAAGACTGTTGGAGAACTGCTGCAGATACTACCTCATGAACTACCTCATGAATCTGACTGAGACAATGCAAAGAGTGTGCAAAGGTGTCATTAAAGGAAAGGGTAAGAAGAATCTAAAATAAAGAACATATTCTTTTTTTTTTTTTTTACACTTTTGTGTTTTCTACATAATTTCATCTGTTTTTCATGTGTGTTGATGTCTCAAATAGTTATCTACAATGTAGAAAATAATAATAAAGAAAGAAAATATTGAATGTGAAGGTATTCACCATCTTCTGACTAGTACTGTATGTGGTTGCTCTTTTAAGTAAAGTGAAGAACAATAAAATTAAGTCACTGCAAGAACAACAATCACGCAGACACGCAGACACACACACACACACACACACACACACATATCAGACTTCATTCATTTTTTTCTTGCTGTGATGCAACAGTACAAACCACTGCACCATCATCCCATCTAATTACAGATTTTTGATGACAAAAACTATAACAGATAAGCATATTAATAATTTATGACAGACTTTTGTATTACAAAGCATTATGAATGATCATGAGTGGTTATAACTAATAATAAATAATAACATGAAGTACTATAAGCACATTATAACAAACACATATGTTAATTAAGTACTGTAAGACATTATATACTAAATACATGATAGACAACATATAAGGCTGCATAGAAAGTGTCACCAAATGATCTCATTTTTCTGCTTTGTGTACTTATGGCTGCTATGTTTTTGGGTTTTTAGTTTTGTTTTTACCAAAAAGTTGGAAATGTAGTATAGTTTACCTTTTAGATCATTTTTAATTTTATCCCTTATTCCATGAACCTCACATCTTATTCCTTTATTGTTAAAAATATACACAGCCAGGCCAAACTCAGTCCTCATCTGGATTTCACAAAACATATATATATATATAATTTCCGGTCTATAAGCTGCTACTTTTTTCCACACACTGTGAACCTGCGGCTCTGAAAAGATGCGGCTAATTTATGTTTTCTGGGCTAACGATCGATCCAGCTGATAAAGAAGGAAATAGAGCTGCTGCACGTAAGCTTGGCATCAATGAAGTGATGGTGAGACGTTGGAGATGGGGTGAGTGCGGCTTATAGTCCGGTGCGGCTTATAGTCCAGAAAGTACAGTAGTAAAGATCGGTTCCTTGTATGATTGTTGCAGTGATTAATATGTTTCAAAATATTTTTTTTGAAGTTTTGTAACAACAAGCCTTCTTTATATGTGTGCACTTAAACCTAACAAAGTACACACATCTGGGCCCAAAAGAATGAGGAAAAGAGAAAACCCAAAGGCCCTTTCCCAGCAAGCAGTTGGTGCAAGGGGAGGCATCAAGCTGCACCTAGGCTACATTCAGACTGCAGGCAAATGTGGCCATATGTGACCTGTATCTGATCCATTAAAGACAGTTTGAACAGCACAAATCCGATTATTCTAAATCCGACCCAGGCCACATTCTAAATCTGATATGTGTCTGATAATTTGCAACGTGACGTCAGTCTGAACAACCAGGTCGCATTTATCTGACCTTTACATCATTGAAATGCGACAAATGTCACAATTCTGCATCGAGATGAGATGCCTCCATATTTACTTCTGTTAACACAGTGCATGCCTGCGTGGTCATGTATTACATCTCTTTTACACCTCCTTTGCAGATCACTTCAGGGTAGCATTCAGTTCATACTCAAAACTGATAGAAGTCACATTTAATGTGTAATATGAACAAGCACACAAAAAATTGGATTTCACCAAGAATTCCAAATTGTGCATTAAGACCTGCTGTCTGAATGTAGTTCTAGTCTCTGGAATGTGTTCAAGAAAGGGACCCAAATTTTATGGAAATTTCTGTTTGAATGTTGAAGTGAGTGTCTAATTTTCTCCAGTCTTAGGCAGGACAGAACGTCTGTATGGGCAGGACAGCATCTTTCCACTCCAACGAAATCGCATTTCTAGCCAAAAGGGAGGCAAAAGCCAGGGTATGACACTTTTCAGAAGTTGAATGTACCTCCTCTTCAGTGATGCTAAACAACAAAGTCAGAAGGTTTGGTTTCAACTGGACCTTTAACCCTTTCATGCATAGTTATTCTCCAGCTGTTCTCTTGTATATTCATGGGTTTTGTTATTTTAGTTCCATATCAGCCAACACAGCGGACGCTTATGCACCATCCATTAAACTGACATTCATACCATTATTGTAAATTTCCTGTTCTTAATAAACCTGATCTGACTGCAGTAACATGTTAGAGTGTAAATCAATTGCTAATTGTTATTAGACTGTAATTAATTGTTTTGTTTTGTTTTTTACACAAAATGCTTTTTTTTTTTTTTTTTTTGCATATTATCTCCATGAAGTGAGTAATAACTAGTATTAGAGTATGTTAATATGTGAGAGAACATCAGATTAGCTGCATTAAAAATGTTCTTATTCCACAGTTTTCACACAGTATATCACTTTCTGATATTGCGTTTCAAATACATGTTTCGTTGCTTCAAAAAATTAAACACATGGTGTCCTGCTGCGTGGACATTTTTGTAACTCCGTGAAAAACAGGTTCATTAAAATTTTTCCATCATATTGTTTTTTTTTTTCATGCCTAAAGAGGAATAAAAACACTCAGGAAAAAAATCTTGATGAAGGTTCTCATAATTAATGCATGAAAGGGTTAAAATCAAAGACAGAATCCTGAAAACCTCTGTCCAGTACTATGTGACTGATGCACAACTTTGAAATTAATCGAACAGTAACAGGCCTGTGGGGGGCAGTGTTAAGATCTGGGGTTGCTTCAATTGGTCAGGTCAAGGTTCAACAATGTTATGTGTCTAAAAATGACGGAAATAAATATAGTGACATTGCATAAGTTTGTTGAAATAATGTCACAGTGTATATATGCCATAATAAAAGCTAAAGGCTAAATATTAGAGCGTGGGACATCAGGCTGTGTGCATTTGTACTTTTAATGTACTACTACTATACTTAATTATAAAATAAACTTAGCAAACTGAATAATTACTTTGTACGGTACCATAGTAGCACTAACGCCAAGTGTTTCCAGATAATCTCACCTATCTGACAGCGTGCTCCTTGCCATCCACCAACACATGTGCATTTGTTGACATCCACACATCTGCCCCCATTCTGACAAGCAGGCGTACACAGGGCTACAAAACAGATTCAAATACACACAAAGACAGAGCTTGCATTAGGTCTACATGGGGAAATATCTTTTTTTATTTCATTTTAACTTGCATCACTGTCAAGTAACAGTAAAGCATGAAGGTAGAACTGATAGTCAGCTTACTTCCCCACTAGAAATACCTGCATGCCTGTTGTAACTGATGCCAGATGTGCTGGTGGTTTTGATACTCACGCAAGAGGCACTGGGGGCCGGTGTAGTCTGAGGGACACTGGCATGTACTGGGCCCCACACAGCGACCGCCATTAGCACAGGGCAACTCACACATTGCTGAAATAGAAGCAAGCAAGAAAACACAGACCGACAAAAGGGGGATATTTGTGTGTATGTGGGTGGTTCAGTGGCTTCTTTAACCTTCCGGTATCCACGTGAGCATATCATGCACACTTTGCACTCCGTGTTATAAAAGGTCATAATTTTTTTCACAATTGGTATTAGGTCAGAATTCAAAAGTTGTTCATTTTTGCATGATTTTTTTTTTTTAAATTCTGACCCTAAAACTAAAATAAGCACATTGTAAACAATAGAAAATTACTGCACTAGCACCCTTAAAAAATGTGCACTCAGACATTTTACAACATTTTCAAATATGTTTTTTTTTTCTTTGTTTTTCTTTGTTGTTTCTGCTTTAAAATTTGAAATAAAAAATAAACAAACACACATTTGACCCAGCACAACAAAATAATCATGCATCTTAACCAATGTTGGTGTTAATTGTTGACATATGCCAGGCTGCAAAAATCAAAAAACAAGTAATGCAGTTTTTATGTAGTATACTGGGAAAAAAGTTTGAATAAAAATGTGTCCTGGGATGCATTCAGGGACTGCCTACTCAGCTGACATGCTCTGTGCAGTGAACCAACTGCATCATATTTACAGTGTTAATAAAAAATATCTGAAACCTTCAAAAAGGATATGCTTCATAAAGTGTTTCGTACATGGTCCTGTCTGAGCTCATCTGAACCTTTCACTATTTTTTTGAGACACAGTATCCACAGTTCACATAATCAAAAGAAATGCATGACCTTTTAAGTGTATGTAACACAAGAGATGTAGTAAAAACAAACAGAAGAGATTTTGATACTGATATTTGAACTATGACATCCACTCATGCAATGTGAGGAACTTTAAAACCTGCCACCGTTTGCCTTCAAGCAGCACATTAAATTAAATTTGCAAAAGAAAAATCACAAAGCCAGGCTGTTCAACTTGGAATGAAAGTGTCCAGACTGTTTTAGACTATAGGTGAGCTTCCTTATTTCCATATGATGTGGGAGCTTCAGCTCTGATGAGTTAGGCTTTTTAACACCAGGGGAACTCCGATATCTCAGAATGGCTGCGAACTGACCTTGAGTTTCTCTGCTTTTGACCTTCTGTAAATTGTAAATGCAGCAAAAAACTTAAGTCAAAATTATTCTGCAACTTTTACGAGTAAACTTACACAGGTAACACAACTCATCATGCCAACAAACTTTCACACAAAAGACATAATTCCCCATGAATTCCCCTGTTGGCACTGTTGCCCTCAGGGAAGAGGTACAGATCCATCCAGGCCCGCACCTCCAGATTTAACAGCATGTTTTACCCAAGTGCAATACGGGTACTGAAAACATTATAGTGACAATATCTCAAATAAGGCTACACATTTAACATATATCCTCAGTGTTCAGCCAGGGTCAAGGTGTAATATATTTATTTCTACCATTTCTTGGTTGGTTGACATGCTTGTTTTTATTCTGTATATATATTTACACTTCTTTTTTTTCCTTTCTTTAAACTGTTTTGCATTTCGCACCACAAGAAAGTTGTCTCTTTTAATTTCGCTGCACATATGTATAATGACAATAAAGGCATTCTATTCTATATTCTATTCTATGAAGTGCCACGTGTTGGTAGATTTTTCATTTGCAGAAATCTCTCATCTCTGGTTAAGTTCTTTCTGGAAGTTCTGCATTAATCCTCAAAGACCTTAATATCATCTTCCGCAACAGTGAATACTTAATAAAATCCATGTAGTGTGTGTGTGTGTGTGTGTGTGTGTATATATATATATATATATATATATATATATATATATATATATATATGTGTGTGTATATGTGTGTGTGTGAGTGTGTGTGTGTGTATTTTTATTTTTTTTTGCTGAAAACTCACTTTTTCTTCAGTTTTCCATGATGTGATACAATAAAGCCTGAATTTACTCTGAGCTTTTATGAACATTGACAGGTACATGGGCAGTGAATTAAATAAAAATACCAAATTTTTCCTGATAAATGCAAAATGCAAAGGATAATATGATAAATGGTAATAAATCACTTAGCAAAGGTTAAATGTCGAGAAAAATCCATTTTGAAGTCACCACAAAAATAGATCTAGGTCTTTAAGGGTTAACCTATTTTTAGTAACATTCACTGAAAACCCATAGACATGCCTTATGGAGAGGGTGAACATTTTTCAGTAATACAGTAATACATATCAGATGCTGAGTACCTGTGTGGCAGCCTGTCCCGGTCCAACCACGGGGACACAAACACTCATTCCATCTCATACAGGAACCTCCATGAGCACAAGGCGGTGAGCACATGGCTGAAACACACAACCAACATGGAACTCACACATCTTTGCTGCCATATTGACAAACAATGAACAACAGAAAAAAGACTACATTTTTCAGATTGGAAAAAGACATGAAAACATCCCAGTTTTATGTATAATGTATATACAAATGTCCCAAAACAATTTGTAATATTGTAATGTATATTATATAAGCCAAGTGACCTCTCTGTGTGTGTGTGTGTGTGTGTGTGTGTGTGTGTGTCTGCTTTATAACTGATAAACTGGACAGATCTAGCCTTTGCCTTTTAGAGGACTTATATTTTTTGGGTCAAGGATCAGACAGGCCAAAAACAGCTTGTTGGTACGACCAACACTTTTGGAATATTAGTTGTTTTTAAAATTACAGTGGACTTACAAGGTGGCCCACGGACGAGTCCATTCACAGCTATAAATGGGGGGGGGGGCTGGATCCAGATCAACAGAACCGCCAGGACGTGACAGGAGAACCGGGTCTGGCTGTGATCACACACTAACAAGGTCAGTCTGGTTCTTACTGTGGCCTGGTTCCACACTGCTGGTCCCCGGTCAGACCTGGCCCACTAACATCCCCCTCTGGTCCATCCCCCTGTCCCCCACTCCCCTCGCCGTAACACAGTGACAGACCATTCTTCACAGACTCCGATCACAGGGACTGAAGTTCAGTGGATCCGGACTCAGAACGGCAGTGAGTGGCTAAAAACCGTCATGTTCAGTCCTGTGTAAAGTCTCTGGTCCACGTCCATGTCAATACAAAACAGGATGAGGGCCATTCTATTTCTTCCTAATCTGTGTATTACAGCAGTAATCTTAGCTCTGTTCCACATTTTATCAAATCTACTGCTTCTAGAACCCGTAGATTCCCGCTGGTCAAGGCGCTAGTTACATTATAACAGTGTGTTGACCCATGAGGATCCACGGGTTCTAGATGTGGTAGTTTTTATGCTGCTGTGTATTTGTGCATGCTGTACCGCATTTGTCCAACAGTCACCACTAAAGCGTTCTGGGTACAGCAACGTATTTGTAAGGCTACTGTATTCCAGAATTAATCTCTAAAACTAATATCTCCCAAAAATATTGGTCCTATCAACTTACCGTTTTCACTAGTCTGTTCCTTGACCAAAAATACATAAGTATGACAAACTGCAGCAATCAGCTCTTTCCAGAAAGGGCTGACTGCTGCAGTTTGTCATACTTGTATACTTATATACACGCACACACAGGCCATTTGGCTTTAATAATATAGGTAGTGATAAATATCATGCAATGCAACAATCTAGACATGAGTGTATTAACATTGTCTTACTTCTGCTTGAATTATATTTTCTAAATCATGTTTAACAGTTTTACATGACTTGCAGAGAAAAACTCTGTTAACTGCATAGAGGAAGGTGAAACTGTAGCCAGAAAAATGAGTTCAAAACTACAAAATCTCTACAACTACAAATGTGAACACTTTCTACACACTTTGTTTTATTACATCAATGTTAAGCAGGTTAAGGTCAATCATGGTCGCTCCACATTGACATATTTGATGTAAAAGCACTAAAATCACTGAATTTAAATTATTTTTATTAATTTATGCAAACTTAACTTTCCAAATGACTGAATAATTCATATAGATAATTGTATTTTGTTGACGTCATTGACCTACTTCCATGTTCCAATTTCCACCAAAAGAACAGTTTATGATACCGAGACTCAAGGTGGGTTTGTACCTGAGCAGCCGGGTCCAGGGTAGCCTGGGGGACAGTCACAAGTATTTGGGGCCACACACACTCCGTAGTTCTGACAGGGAGGGTCACACACAGCTGGAGAAGCAGGACAATGAATGAAAAGCTCTTTTTTTCTATGATACTGAGTGTGGTTTGGATGTGTGATTTTTGACTCACGCTTGCACTTTGTAAGGTCATCAGTTCGAACTTCATACCCCTTCCTGCATGTGCAGTTAAACCCACCAGGATGGTTTTCACACAGTTGCTCACAACCGCCATTTGTAAAGTCCCCGCACTCGTTCATATCTTACAACAAAAAAAGAGAGGGGCAGTTAGAACAGCTGGAAATTTCAACACCATTTCAAAAGGATCAACCATGCTGCCTGTTAATCATATGGGGCTGAGAGACCATGTTGTGTCTGGACAAACAAGTGGATCAGCTGCAGTGGCCCACTACCACTCAGACTTATGCATTTACTTGTATGCTTTGGGTTTCCTGATATAATGTCTTTTTATGAACACCAGAATGCCAAATAATGCTTGTAATGTTTCAGTAGATGGTTAAGTCCAAAATTATTTCGTTCACAGTTTAATGGTATATTCCACAGGTGTCAAACATATGAACCGCGGGCCAAATCCAGGCCACAAAAGGGTCCAGTCTGGCCCATGGGATAAATTTGTGAAATGCAAAAATGACACTGAAGATTACAGAAGATTACAGAAGATAACAGTCGAGCGTGTCAAAATCATTTTAGTCCAGGGTCCACATATGACTTCCAGTGGGTCGGACCAGTAAAATACTATCATAATAACCTAGAAATAATGCAAACTCCAAATTTTTCTATTTGTTTTTGTGCAAAAAAAGTAAAATTACATGAAAATGTTTCCTTTTAAAAACTATCCTTTCACAAAAAAAAATGTGAATGACCTGAACAAATATGAACCACCTAAAATGTCTTAAGAGAAGTAAGTCCAGTTTTAACAATATTCTGCCTGTTACTACTGTTTTGTGTATTTGTTGATCCACTGTGATCTGTGAGTTGTAATGCACATGTATAAATGATAAACTGAGGCAGAATATTGTAAAAATTGCAATTATTCTTCTTAAGACATTTCAGGTTGTTCATGTTATTCACTTTTTTTAAGGAGACTTTGTAGATGTAAACATTTTCGTAATGAAATTGTACATTTTTCACTGATACTATTTTACTGGTCCAGTCCACTTCAGATCATATTGGGCTAAATGTGGCTCCTGAACTGAAATGAATTTGACATCCCTATTATATACTCATATAATCTAAGTCTGTTAAACTTTATACGTTTTGCTTCACCCATATGACTCTGCAATAAAATGTACATAGTTAGTGATGATATGATAGTGAAGGGCCATTCCTCACACATGCGGGTAAATGTGTGTACCAATAGAGTCATGTGGTAAAAACACTGCTGAGAGTCATGTCTGTGTTTTGGCTTCATTCGTGCTGTGTCTGTTGTTCTGTTGTCTGCATTAAAAGCACACACTGACAGAAACAGGGATGCATTCAATGCTCCTCTTCAACTCTAAATATGGACACTAAGAGACAAAATGTTGCATTTAAGTACATTAAGCACAAATTATTTTTTACTCAAATAGCCCTAAATGTTGTTTAAAACAGGAAAATGAATATTTTTCTTCTTTTTCTTTCATTCAGATACACAGTGCTACATCTGTCTACAATATCAGGATGGAATTGCATCACTATATTAATGTTCTGAAGTTGACACAATGAATCCTCTTTCTTTAGGCTTCAGGCAGCAACAGGATACTCTTGCAGGATTATCAAAAGCTAGATTGTGATAAATACTGATATATATTTATATACCTATCAACCAGCCCTGGAAGTACAGCACAAAATCACTACAAGACTCAAACTTTAAAAAAGAAAAAAAACAAAAAAACAACCATTAATAAAGATGTGAAGAGAAGAAAAAAAATCAAGTCTCACCGTCGCAGCTCCTCAGGTCCTCGCCAAGTTTCCATCCTGTTCGACAAATACACTGGACATGTCCGTCAGCCCTCGTACTGCATATGTGCTCACAACCGCCATTTCTGAACGCACACGATGTTACGTCTGTTCAGGTAAAAAACGACAACACTTTTAACATATAATACAACAACTTAAAGTGTAATTACAATGTGTTAAACAGAAGTAGCTGAACGTTGTACTGCTGCAGGTGAGGTTGTCTCTGTCGAGAAGAAGAGGAGGTGGGCAGTGACAAATGTGTCCTCCTGGAGTGTTGGTGCAGGTGTGGGAGCAGCCACCTTTCTGGAGTTTACATTCATCAATGTCTGCACACACACCACACACACAAGGCAAAACAAAAAGTCAACATCTTTGTGGAGAACCTCCTTTCTCCTTTGCAACAGTTTCCTGAGCACATCTGCTGCCTTCTAATCCTCTCTAATCCTACAAAATATGCCATTAGGACGCCCACTTCTAGGAACGATGCATGAATACACACCCATACACACACTGAAGAGTGGATGTGAGATAATAAATTCATGGTCATCTTTACATCTGCTGGATTCTTCTAAACTGCCAATGCTCAGCTTGTTTAAGTGAATGGAAATGAGTACATAAAGACCACTGAGTACTGAAGAAATGTAGCGTTAAGTGACAGACCCACGCAGGTGTGTCCGTCTATGTGCAGCTGGTATCCAGGCCTGCAGGAGCACTGGAACGATCCCTGGGTGTTGATGCAAACATGCTCACAGGTCCCGTTCTGGGCCAAACACTCGTCCACATCTGGCAGATCAGAGACACATAGTTAGCCCTTTAGCTCCTGCAGCTATGATCAGACATTAGTTGAATCATTCTGGTGCTTGATGGAGTATAAAACTGTATTTATTAAAATGATATGAGTGCAATTTCTGAGTTATTTCGTTTATTGTTTATGCAGGCCTCAGAGGTTGAGTCAAACAAATAAATGATACACACTGGCTGTAATTTGCTGCTGATAATAACCCATAACCCATTCACCTGAAGCAACGACACAGACTCCAGGACAGGGTCATCAGAGGAGCTGATGTTGAAGGTACCTTGGCCCATTCCTGGACAAAATCTTTAATATGGTATTATGGCATTCATCATAATAGAGTAACTGTATATTAAAATAACAGTCCACTGTGTAAAATTTAAAGGGATTTGATTATGTTTTCATTTATGTATAGCCATAAAAAATGAGCTCATTTACAGTGGGAGTGGGATATGTGTGTTTCTACAGTAGCTCAGAATGGACCTCAACTTCTTCTCCTTTGTGTTAATTATGTTTAAATGTGGACACGATTTAGTTTCCCCTTAATTACAAATCCCAGAACAGACAAGAAAACCAAAGAAAAATACTGTCCCCACCGGTTCAACTGTCCATTTGCACATGCGCAATGGTAACTCTACTTGGACAAATATATATATATATATATATATGTTTATCAGATTTGTTGTATGTACTCAGTGGTTATCAAAGTTTTTATTCACATTGTGGGATCATGTACAATTGAATCATTACTCCATTTTTTTTCAACAAGGGATCAATCACTGCAAATGTTTACTGCACCTTCTGACTGAATATGTGTCACCACATCTGGATGAACTTCAACCAACCATCATCTTCCAGGTAGATGGTGCACCACCACATTGGAGACTGGATGTTGGTGGGTTCCTAAACCAAACATTTCCAGACCGGTAGATTGGAAGGGATGGTCCAATGCCCTGGACACCTCATTCAACAAATATCACTGCCCTGGATTTCTGTCTATGGGGTTATGTTAAAGATATTGTGTATTTAACAAAGATATGGGACATCAGCGACCTGAGGCAAAAGATCACTGACGTCATTGACACCATTGATGAGGGTACAATATAACCAACGTGGAAACAAATCTAGTACTGTCTAATAGTCTCATATAGAGGTGGATTAAATGAGGCAACAAACTTCAATATCTACTTTTCATTTGGTATTGATTTCCACACATTTGTCTATTCATTTGCTTTAGTCATAAATATTTTAAATTGTAAAGTTATGGACACCCTGTACATTATCAGCCCTGTTGAAAACATTTAAATTAGTCTTTTGGTGTGATTGGGAAAAAAACTCCATGGGTACCTTTCAGTATATTCTGACTGACGTGGTCAGAAAGGGAAAACTTACAACCTCCTCCCCAAGGCTGAGTTTGTAACAGAAGATTTAGAGTAGATTTTGTCTAATCACAGGTGTTTTTAGACCGGTAGGAGAGTTGAAAAAGTAACTGACAGCTTTAATTACAGATTCCTGTTAAGATTCATCACACATGACTCCAATCTGTCACAGACACAAAATGGCAGCTTCACTATTCCATAGCAGCATGAAACAGCATCACAAAGATCTGTCTCTTGATGTGAATAGAGCTGCAGAGGGAAGGTGTGTGTTTATAAATGTACACTACCAGTCAAAAGTTTGAACTCACCTGGTTTTTCTTCATTTTCATGACTATTTACATTGTAGATTCTCATTGAATGCATCAAAACTATGAATGAACACATATGGAATTATGTAGTTAAAAGAAGTGTGACATAACTCAAAGCATGTATTATATTTTAGATTCTTCAAAATAGCCCAATTTTGCTTTTATTACTGCTTTGCACATTCTTGGCATTCATGAGGTAGTCACCTGAAATGTTTTCCAAAAGTTTTGAAGAAGTTCCCAGTGATGCTGAGCACTTGTTGGCCATCTGCGGTCCATCTCATGCCATTTAAATGAGAAGGTGAGTCCAAACTTTTGACTGGTAGTGTAAC
>NC_043960.1:44541974-44564474 GCF_902148855.1 Sphaeramia orbicularis | reverse complement strand
TCTACAGTATCCAGAGATAATTCTTTTAAAATACATTATCTTTATTTTACTTATTTATACATTGTAATTACATTGTTCAACTTCCTGTAAACACCAACTTACTGTCTATTTCAGGCACTGATGCAGATAATTGATTCACTCTCCGCTTGTGTGCGTCATGTTGGTTCGTTTGAGGAGGCTCTGTATCTGGACGCTATCCGCTCGTTACCAGCCTACATCCTGAGAGTCTTGAGGGATACGTTTCAACATTGTAAAGTCAGTCTTAAATCTCATCTTTGTATTTTTACTTTTGCTCTTTAACATTATATCAGCAAATGTATGATCTGAATCAAACAAGTCTAAGAGAACCTCATTAACTGGAAATACTACTTTTTACTGGAAAAAAAATGGCATTTTATCCATGATCTCTATGTTTTCTTCAGGATAGTGAAGTGGTTTACTGTGGCCGTCTGTCTCTAGTGGCTGACCTACTGCAGGCTCTTTTCAAGGGGGCTTACTCCCTTCAGAAAAGCCTGCTGGAGCTGCTAGACAGGATTTCCCTGGATAGTAGTGCCTCAGAAGAGGAAGTCTCTGACATTGTAACAGGTGTGTGGATATGTTAGGGATGTGCATCTCAGATGTGCTACTCATCTGATATTCATTTATTCATCTTCTGAACCGTTTTATCCTCGAGACGGTTGCGGAGGTGCTGGAGCCTATCCCAGCTACAGGGTTCCCACGAGGTCTTAAAAGTCTTGAAATTACAACTCTGAATTTAATACCTTAAAAAAGTCTTTAAAAGGTATTAAATTTGATATGGTAGGTCTTAAGTTATGTTGCCATAAGCGTGTTGGCTGTATTGTGTTTAAATATGTATAGGAAATGTCCAAGCTGCAAAGACAATAACGCTAGTCGACTCAGTTCCACTCGTTCCAACCAGACAATTTATATTGAAATTAGGAACCAATTATGGATAACTTTTCAGAAATGATCACAGAACATTCATCCCAACACACGTGCAGCCATTAGTCGTGCGCATCACCTGAGAAAGCTGACTTTGGGAACTTTAAGGGACAGTTCACTAGCAAAAAGTAACCATGGGGAAGTACAAATTTAATAACGTCGGGTTGGAGAAAAGATCATTGTCGACCTGGCTGATACGAGTGGAGGGGAATGTGTTTGAAGCTCGTTCACCTTCTGCAATATGGCCATGAAGTGGGCTGTGAAATGGGCATTAAATTCTGTTTATAAGTAGTCTAAAAAAGGTAAAGAAGAAACCTGTAGGAACCCTGCTATGGGTATTGGTGGATGTACACCCTGGATGTGTCGCCAGTTCATTGCAGGGCTGACATATAGAGACGGACAACCAATCACTCTCACATTCACACCTATGGGCAGTTTAGATTACCAATTAACCCCACACAGAAAGGTCCCCCCACAATCTGATATAAAGATTAAAATACATATAAAGCAACTATCAGTATTATTTGTATACATACAATTCATCATGTTTTTATTCAAGACAAAGCAATTCAATCTGATGCAAAGAAAATGTTGCTGTGGAGTTAATAAGAAAGCAAAAAATACACCTACTAAAAAAAGCTTTATTTTACCTCACCTCTAGTTTTGCAGCTCAGTATCTCATTCATGGTGTGTCTTTTTCCAAAAAACACTTGGCCACAAAAATAAAATAAAAGCAACAATTTCTTCTTTCCAGTTCTGTCTTCAGACTCTTGTTTGTAACATGATTCAGCTTTGGTAGCAATCAAAACATTTGCTTAGTTGCACAGGACTTCAGTGACAGCAGAGATGACAAACACTTTGGAGATGAGGGATTAATCTGCTACTAAATACTTAATCACTAGACACCAATAATAATCTCAATCTCTAAATAATGAACACATACTGTAGGTTTTCTACCAATAATTAGATACAAATAAATGTTTTTTTCCCAATGCTGCGATGTTATGAACAATTAATCTCAACTTCATATCTCTATGTATCTGGTGCACACTTTTTTGTTGGGGATACTCACACCTCGAGCTTTATTGCATCAATTCAAATGTGTAAATCTTACCATTCCACCAATATAACACTGCCCTGCCAAAAAAAAGTCGCACATGCAATATTTGACTGCACCACCTTTGGTTTTGATTACAGGAGACATTCACTGTCACATCTTTTTTTGCCACATAATGCTTCTGTAGTGTCACAATAAGGTTCATAATATTTTTCCATCCCTAGTTGCATTTTGATTATTGATGATGGAGAATCAGACCACTGCATCATCTCTTCATCACATTCCAAATTAGAGTCTGGACTTTATGGAGGCTAATCCATGTGTGAAAATGATGTCTCATTCTTCCTGAACCATTCTGTCACAAGTCTGATGATCCTGATCTGTCCTGGCATTGTCCAATCTGTTTGACATTAAAGACATGAGGGGCTACTTACTGCATCAGTTAGAGTTAAATGACTTGTTACAGCTGAAACATTATTAATCATTGCAGTACTTACCCATGGAAGATCTGAAGTATTTGCTTAGTTAAATCTGGTGAATGTCTCCTGTAATCAAAACCAAAGGTGGTGCAGTGAAATATTGCATGTACGACTTTTTCTTGGCCAGGCAATGTATGTAAATGCATCCCTCTGTTTTCTACATGTAGTGTCTTTCTTTCTAAGCTTCTGCCATTATTGTAATACATGCATTTTAATGCTTATTTAATTCCCATGTATTTTTTTTATCTTCCCTAGTTATTCACAGCCTGCTGGATATCTGCTCCATTATATCCAACCTGGACATCGCACTGCATGCAAACACTTGGAAATTCCTCATCAAGTTAGTACGGAAAATGTGTTTTTGGTTCTGGTCATATTTGATACAGTTTTTGCTTTGGGATATGGTACATTTATCAGTATTTTTTCTGTTTAGACATAGTCTGAAGTATCAGTCACTGGTGGAAGAACATCTGCATCATGGAGACATCAGCAACAGCTTGTGTGAAAACCTCTTGACTTCTTTCAACAACTGTCTGGAGCTTGCTGAACAGATAAAAATTTCTGGATTGCAGGTAAGATACATCTGACTGTTTGGCATTCTTAAAAAACTTCTAAACAAGAACAATTTATTTATTTGATTGTTGGACAAACATGGTTTCTTACTTATGTAAGTGCAGTTGCTGACATGTTTGTGTGGAAATGAAAGCGTAAACCTTTTGCACCCATTGTTGTCATATGACACTTAGCTGCAGGTCAACAATGTGCTGAAATCGGCACAATATAATATGTGTGTGTCTTTACTAACCTAATGTAAGTCCAAACATTTGCAAATATTTCTTGGACTGTGATTATGCACAGTGAGAATGATTGATTTTTCTTTTCCCCACGCTTTGCCCCTTTGTCCTGAGAAAGTGGCACCTGTGTTTTTCAGTTTGAGGTCAAAATAGGTTTTTCTCATTTCCCTTTTGTGCTCATTCTCTTTTGTCTCTCTATTTTTGCAGGAGGCAACACAAAGTGCAGAGCACAAGCTGTTCCAGAAAAGTGCAAAGATGTGCAGATTTTTTGCAAACACTCTGGTTCATTACATAAAGGTAATAAAATGAAGAGGTTCATCACTCTGAAAAGGCTTTGTACCATCTCTGTGCCTGTTGACAATTACTTTCCCTCATTCTTTATTCCTTTTGCAGGAATTCAAATTTTTTATGACAAAGTATTGCAGCTGCTTTCATCAACTCTACCTCCAGATTGTCAGGTACAAATGGTTTTTAGATCATTTTTTATCCTGGACAAAAGTGTAGAAATATCTGTTCTGATGCAATCGTAATGTCTTTCAGTAAATTTCCTCCAAGCTTGTGTTCCCCAACGCTGCCCACTGCTTTGTCTGAGGAGCTGAATGTGGCGGTTTTGATCCACATGGATGCCCTCTTGCTGCAGCTGTTGCCTTTAAGAGCCTTTGCTGAAACTGTCCTACAACAAGGCCTGCGTGAGTTTGATGTCATCTATAGGCCAACCTATGGCACTTACAAAACATTTGAATGCCATTATTAATGTTAAAAACAACTCTTGTGGAGATAGACATAAATCCCAACCTGTTCCACAGCAACATTTTTATCCTCTTGACATGTAATGGTGGGGAGATGCAGTGATGACCACGCTTTTCTATCTATTTTAAGTTTGTCCTTAGAAGATAACTGAAAAGTATTTAGTGTTTTTTCCAGACTTGCTGAGTTTTTCATTCATTCAGTCATTTATTTATTCACATATCTATTAAAAGAACCAAGTGTAAAACCATTACATTTTGCATTTACATTACATGAAATGGGACACCCTGAGAGGCTTAAGAGCTTTTTGAGAGGGGCCCAGGCAGAAAGAATAAATAACACATTTACCAATAATGCAACACATTTTACAGTAAGACAAACCCAAAAATACTCACCCTTTTCAAGCACCCACACTCTCACATAGTACAGGTTTACATGATAAGCACATTGATCCACAGTCACTCACATACACAAAATAAAATAATAATGATAATTCCCCTAACCTAAATTTATTTATTTGTCTCAAACTTTGAAGTAAAAAAAGAAAAAACAACTAAAAAAAAAAACAATAAAATCAAGAAGTCAGTTACATATGCACCCATCAGTGGTCATTAATCACAGAAAAAGTAACAAAAGACAATAAATTTAACATAAGTGTACATATGAATCGGCTCGTAAACACAGTTTGAGAAGGGACAGAAAGAAACAAGGGCTTATCTCGTCCTGCCCCTTCCTTATTTTCAGTGTCAGATTCATAACCAAATATATTTCCTTCATCGGCTATTTATCACATTAAATTAGAGAACAATGAATAACTAGTTATACCACCTTTATATTGGTAGTATCACCATTGTGCAATCATTCTGCCAGAAATAAATATAAACCAATAGAGACTAAACTATACAGGGTATAATATGTAAGCCCCAAACTACATATAAACCCATCAACAATATCTCCCATTACACATACCAAAATATCAAAGTGGTCTGATAACTCAATGCATTTGTTTGGGTCGATTAATATTTGTTTGTATAGTCTTTTAAATAGCAGTGTATTTTTACATGACTTTGAAGTATCATCAAGTTTATTCCATGACTTGATACCACATACAGAAATGTACTCTTTTTTTCTGAGTTATGTGTTGGGATGATTAATTTTGCTGTTTTGTCTGTTCAAATATGTATGTTCTCAGGTTGTTGGCCGAGCAGAAAATTTTTTAAATTTTTCGAGTGAAGTCTTAAACTACTTGACTTATCTACCGTCAATGCACAAAGTCAGTTAAATTAAACCAGCATCAGTAAGAAGTGGACTGTTTGGCAGGATATTCTGTTCTCTTGTAGCTCTTATTGGAAGTATAATTAGCTGTGTATATATCTTTGTCAATTAGTAATTAAAAAATAATATTAGACTGATGTCTTACACTTGCACAGGCATTTTATAATTTTTCCATTGTGAGCACACTACAGCATTCCCACTTTTTCCACACTGCTTACTCAATTCTAATCTAAGAGTTATTCATCTGATGCCAGGGCTCAGTTTGATGATGCAGTCTTTAAAAAAGCCATGTCTTGTCTTTTGCAGGGCTAAGCCCAGAGAATGACCTTCCTCACTGCCTTTTGCTGGTGAGTGCCTTGGATCAGCTGACCTCCCAACCAGAGGAGGTGCAACTGCTTTGGTACACTGGCAGCCAGTTCTCAGAGGAGACACCCAGGTAATTAAAAGGGTCTCATATGATTATCTCAACCCATGAGTCTGGGTAAACATTTGTTTCCTTTTCTGCTTATATGTTGCCATCCCATTGACTTACAAAAACACCTGATATGCTTCTGAACTCCTTTTCACGCCTCCAGGGTTCCTCTCTACCAGGCTGTAATCACTAGTTTCCAACGTTGCTACGCTGAACGAAGGGTTCCGGTGGTGTTGCCAGGGGTGATGATGAAGGGTCAAGCCCAGGTGCAGGTCACTCTACACCAACATGTTTGTGTGCACCTCTGTGCCAGTGTGGCTGCACTTCCCCCAGTCTACCTCCCAGTGCTGGTGAGTTCTACCATACAGACAAGTTTCATACTCACTCAAGCTTCTTATGAAGTATGGAGTTATGGGTTTGTAAATTCAAGATTAAGTATGGAAACATACAAAATTAAGAATTTCTACAGAAAACAGAGTGATTTTTTTTTTTTTTTTTTTTGGAAGCCTTCGTAGCCAAAATGTTTATCCCTGTGTAAGAGCTGGAGCATATCACCCAAAAGAATGCATACACCTCTATTCAGGGTTCCCGTGGGGTTTTAAAAGCCCTTAAAAGTCCTGAATTTACAAATCTGCATTTAGTACATTAAAGTCTTTCAAAGGTATTAAATTTGATATTGTAGGTCTCAAGTTATGTTACCATAAATGTGTTTAAATGTGTCTGTTAAATGTCCAAACTGCAAAGACAGTAACGTTAGTCGACTCAGTTCCACCTGTTCCAACCCGACAATTTATACTGAAATTAGGAACCAATTATCTTTAACTTTTTAGCCCCTGGTGAGAAATGACTTGGAACGGTGGGAATCAAAGCATTGGAGTAAATAAATACATTTTCCTGAATTCTAGGAGTCATGAATTTTTGCCAGTATAGCCATAAAATAGGCATTAAATTCTATTCAAAGTAGTCTTAAAAAGGTCCTAAAAAGTCTTAAATTTAACTGGTAGAAACCTGTAGGAACCCTGTCTACTCTACGGCTCTACATCTGGAGCCTCATTCAAACTTCTGTGAAAACTGTGGTCTGAAAGGGCCACAATCTGAAATAATAATTTCCCTTTAATCAAGATACTACAAGTATTCCAACATATGTGAACTGGAACCAGCTAAGATGTGTCTGAGTTTTAACAAAGCTTTGACCTTGAATACAGCGGAACTTAATCTATCTCCTGTTTGAACCTGATATGAAATCAGTGCTGGAGGAAATATTAAGATCCTGCATTCAAGTAAATGCACCAATATACCCCTGCATGAAAAATTTTATTTAAGTAAATGTGCATAGGTATTGACATCAAAATGTAGTTAAAAGTATTGAAGTAAAAGCAGTGGTGTGCTGTTGTAGTATTTATGACCTACCTTCAATTTTGATAATGCTTTAATGCAATAGTGTTTATCCATAATATAAATCTACCTGATGAAATCTACCTACACGTAGAAAGAAATTATCTTTAATAACAATTTATTACATGCATTCTTTGCAGTCACAAAGATTTCTCAGTAGTGCTCCACAGTAAACAGTGACAGTTGCATTTAGATCTGTGGGAAATACATCAACAAATAGTGTCAAAAACTGTGATTTACAGTATCATGCATTTGACTGCTGTGATGTTCGTTTACTAGCGCCATGTGTAATAAACGTAGATATTCCATTAGGGTTGCACTGCATAAACCTCTCATGAAGATGGACATACAATAACATTTTCTTGTGATGTTTTTGCTACGTGATGTCATGTAAAGAAACAAACATTATCCAATATCAATACAGAAACTGATGTAAAAACAGTCCTCGTAGGTAGTTTTGAGAAGTAGAATGTAGAGTATTTTGTTTATTTTGGGCATCTCACTACATTCTGGTCATTAGAAGCAGTTTTGGGTCAGGATTTCCACTTATTCATTGCAAATTATTCTTTCACTTTTGTTTTTACTGTATGTGTTTGATTGCTTGATACTGTGTTTTTTCCGGCAAATGGATTCTTTTGTTATCCCCTCCTTTCTCACCTACTTCCCTTTTTGTTAATCTCTGTCTTTCAGGAGCGATGTTTGGTCAGTGCTGTGCTGCAGGCCGATTCTCAAACAGCTCTGTTGGCAACAGATGTTTGGTGCTTTACAGCCCGGTAGGCAGGGGTTTTCACCCTTCATGTTTTACAGAGGGGTTTTCTAAAATGGCATGACTAGTTTGAATTACGGTGTGGTAATTTATGATGCATTCTTATGAAGATATTTTCAAAATGTAAGGACTAGTTACATTTGGTTACACACAGTTTAGGTCAACTGTAATCCTACTGTATACTACAGACTCAACATGATTGATTGATTGATTGATTGATTGATTGATTGATGTATTTATTTTGAATATGAATGTCAAAACTAATAAACAAAACACTTAATCATACATATTCGAAAAGGAGTGAGAAGAAGCATAACTTAGAAACTCCCACCCCTTCTCCTTAAATTATTAATAACAGTAATAATTCTCCTAGTCTAACATGGAATAATAAGAATTTCTACTTCACCTTGGATTTTGTTGCCATTATTTACAGGTATGGAACGGCAGAGCTGTGTCTACGCCATGTCCTCCTTATTGCTCAGCTGGTAGGTAGAGGCTAATGCAGTTAACCATCCAGTCCATCGTAATAATGGTGTTTATGCTTAAAGGAGATACATTGTCATTGTGTCACTTTTGTCTGAGTCAAAATTGAAAGAGTAATAAGACTTTAAAAACATGCAGTATATACTGTACTTAATGCTTGTTTTCACATTCCTGATTGCTCAGGTGCTTTGAATCTAAATGGTATTTTTGCAAAACTTATTTACCACAAAACCATTGAAACATGCATATGTTGCAAAAGCAAGCAGTATTTTTGCATCACAACAGCATATGCCAACCAAGACTAGGATAGTATAAATAAATGAAAAACACTTGAGGATTTGACCTTTTCAGTGTACAGGCCATAGCAGTTTGCAGTAAAGTGATTATACATATTACATACATAAATTACATATATACATATTACATACATGTTATACAAATAACTAAATATGTCAAGCATTAATGTGTATTGCCAACATAATGTGCTATCAGTCAAAATCTCAATTTTCGATCAAAATATTGTAATCCTTTTCACCAAGAATGTGCAGTAGAACAAAACAAAAACATTTCTCCACAGGTTGTTGAAATTGTATCTGTGGTGTGTGTACAGATGCTACTATAGGTGTGTAAAACAGAGAATGTGCCTTCTCTTTCCTGTTATTTTTAGGAAAAGCTGTAATCATGAAAAAATGGTCGCAGCACAGTGTGTGTGTTGTATTGTCTTTATACCTGTGTATCTATACTGTGATTCGACTTTTGACATTTTGTCTCTCGCCATCATAACAGACACTGTAAGGTCACAGAACTCCTCTCATTCCCATGACCTTGTCCTTGGCACCCTCAAAAATAACTCTAAATCCCTTAATCCTCCTCCTGGGGTTATGAGTTAGTATGGGGTCTGCCTTGTTTTCCATGGCACCCCAACAGAGGTGACAATTGGTGTGACCTGGGGAACAGTGACACTTGTTACGTCATGTTGTATTATTAAGCCTGATTCCACACCTTTCTGTACAAACCCCCTGCTTCTGCTCTTCACACTGTTCCTCACCTTCTCACTACAACCCTCTCTCCTCCTTCAGGTAAAGAGTTGCACCACTGAGAGCTACCAGTCATCCTACCTGGGCCTGCTGCTCAGACGCATGGTTTTCCTTATGACACCAAGTCATCAGGTTAGAAACATCAGAAAACAAACTTTTCCATTTTCTGTTGTAACACTTGAACACAGCATGTAAACCAACTGAAAAGAGGAAATCACAGTTCACATTCCTTCACTATTGTTTAACTGAAGTCATTATTTATTTATTTTTATGCACAAAAATGTGGATGTGGTTACTTCGAGACATCATTTTCACCTCATGCTTTACCAACCCTTTGTTTAGTTTTCTCATTCTAAATAAACTGCATTTGAATGTTATGTAAACAAGTAAAACCTGGATGTTTTTTATTAATATGGTAACTTCTACATTTACTAGTCAAACAACATAAAAAATCCCCAAACCCCAAACTGCAAATATAGCATCTAATCCCCCCAGAAACCAAAAGGAAAACACTTTATAGTTATTTCATGACATACTTGAACATAGAAAGGCTGAAAATTGTGAGTGACTTCATCAGTGGAGACCATATATCATCTTTCTGTTGCACAGTTAATTTAATTAAAATTGCAATCACAATGTCAATTATATAACTGCAAAAGGCTGCATGATTTTGTGACACTCAGCAGAGTAGGATCTTATAAAAAATGGAAAATTAATGTTTTTGTAGTTTTATATTCTTGCTTAATTTTGTGTGTTTGAGTTAGAAAAATCCATTCATGATGACGAGTAATCTCTGTTTTTTTTCTTTGCTATCCAAGTAAGTTAACTCACATAATATTTCCCACAAGAACTATAGCATGACCTTTTTGCCAAATCATGCAGCTCTATATTGTGTTGTGATGCAGTGTTTAGAATTCAGTAAAAGAAGTAGTAAACCAGTTAAGAGTTCATCAACTTACATCTGGAAATTCTGTGCCATATTTGTTTTGTGTTTTATGAAAATATTAATTTTGGATGTAGAAAACATTACTTATAGAATCATATGAGGAGAATGGTACTACACACAGTTTTGATTTTGTTAAATCATTTCAGTTACGTCTAACTCTGTAAGTTCCTTCTCATTATAAATCCTTGTTTTTTTTTTTTTTGTTTGTTTTTTCAGATGGAGTTTGTGACACATTTCCCACCATCGGAGGTGGACAACCTAGCAGTGTGGAAACATGTCCTGCTCAGAGCTCTTTCACATGATGCCCGTCACAGAGTGGAAACCAGTGTTTTTGCCCTCTCTCAGAAAGCTGTGACCGACTGGCAGAATGGAGGGTACAAACTGGGACAAGTGGACAAAGTGGTGAGCATTTAGCATGTCTGGTATCAGAAAGGATCAAGTGGTTCCATTTTTACCTCTGCCTTGAAAGTAACAAAAATATTGATGATTGTGATAAGGAGAGAGCAGGGCAGGGCAGACATGAAGGGCAAGGCTGCAGCATGGCCTTTGTCCTTGTGCACTCAGTAAAATGGATAGATGACAAATGATCACAGCAAGTGATGGTCAAGAGTAGGATAAGCCTTTGTTTTCACAACAGAGCACGTTGCACAGATAAGATTGTTGTGTGTGACCTCTCTGGTGTTGTTCGTCACCTGTGACCTTTCATTTCTTATTGAAGTCAGGGCCAAGGTTTACTTGTGTGGTTTTGGGACTGAAGCCATCAGTGTTTGATGAAAAGGTTTTATGCCTTGACAGACTATAAATTGTAACTGAACACTTCTCTAGTGTTAGTATTTCACAATCTGTCACATTTGAGCTTTAGAAAACTAACATATTGAAATGCATTGAAATACAAATAACCCTGTCTTTTCATCCACCTTTTTCATCTTTGTTTAAAAGACGCTCCCATTGGATGTTAACTTGTCTTACTGCCAAACTGCTGACTGTGAGTTAGTCGCCAGAAAGATTAAATCCAGACAAGAAAACAAAGCAAGGAAACAGGGCTGGAAATTTTGAAATGGGAAAATACGCTCATTTGTACGGTCCCTCCTGTCTCTGGCAGAATGCAGTACTGTTATCCCTCCTAGTGGTGGTTCGAGGACAGTCCTCTCCAGAGGACCAGTGTGTCCAGTCTGCAGGGAGGATCGTCTCACAGCTCTGGTGTCGAATGAGTCCAGACCAGGTGAGATCCACACACATACAGTAGTCATGTCATCATATTATTACTGTATATAAACCCCTGTGACCTGTCATCCTCAGGTGAAGACCCACCCTGTGCTCCAGTGTACTCTGCAGCTGCTCCTCTCAATAACTGCAAATGTAGTGAAAAACATTGAACCTCAGGTTATTTGTCAGGTATTCCTTTGCTTTGTCACAGATTTGACCAAAGACACATGTAGAGTTCTCCTACTGACTGTGGAGTGTGTTCCAGGCCCTGCTCTGTGTGGAAGCTGTGGTGTCTCTTAAGAGTGTGGATCAGCTGCTGTTGGCTGCTCTGGACTTCCTGTCCTCCCTGGGGAAGACCTTTGTCCCTCCTGACAGTCAGGTACTACTAATGACAGCTGGGAAAATGGTTTACTGCTCCATTAATTTAAATTTCACAGGTTAGGTTGGATCTTTTGTTTCAGTTGCAAAAGGCATAATGTAAAATGAACTGTTTTCAGATATAGGATCCTGATATAAGTTTGTGGGAGTAATTGTTTTTTGTCCCACAGAGTCAAATTCTGCCAAGGCTCAGTAGTCTGTTTGGGGTACTACTATCCCACTCATCCTGGCTGCTCCATCATCATGCCCTAGAGGCCTTCTCTCAGTTTGCAGAGGCAAGAAATTGATTAAACAACAGTAAAGTTACAGATACAACTCTATGCACCTGTACTGTTATAAACTCAGTGTGATGCTGTGTTTCAGAGCACAAATCATGAGGAAGTCATTTCCCAGAGTTTGTGTGTAGAGGAAACCAAGACCAAGGTGGTGAACTATCTTAGTAAGGTACGACTGCCAGCATGTTGTGATGAGGTCTGACCTCAGGTAAAGCAGTTTGACTTGAACGAGACCATGTTTGGTTGTAGACTGTGAATGCACAGGAAGACGTCACATCTCGACTTGAGAGGCTCAAGATGGAATCGTCAGTGATGGAACAATTCAACGAGAAGATGGAGAAGAGCGAAGAACATAGCTCTGACAATATGGCTACTGAAGCTGTTGATGAAACAGAGGTATGTGGAACCTTTAAAATAAAACTTGATCCACTCGCTACATGAATCTTTACAGCCTTATGTTGAAACCACAGTAGTCAGTACTCCATATTCCATATGCAATCCCAAATAAGGGCTCTTAAAGACAAGACCTTTACTGGTTGGTGCTTTTGTACCATATCACAGCTACAATCATCCCTTTCAAATCATATCTTAAGACATTACTAACCATGAACTGCGAGTGTCCCAACTGTTTCTTGAATTTGGTGGATGAATGTCATGAATGGATGTATATTAACAAATGAAGTAACATCAACCAGACAAAACATAAAATACATTGTTCATACTGCCTACAATTTAATAGTAAATCAAACCTCAATGTCACCTCATTGCTTTATATCCATACTGACCCAACTTCCCGTTACCTGGGGTCATCAACCAAAGCATTCATGCAAAAAAAAAAAAAGAAAAAAAATCTTGCGTTTTAGAATTGGACTAAATCTGTTATTGTGATTGTGTTGATATTTGTTTGTCTAAATAAGAATGTTTTCTGTAATTGTCACTGTTAGCCATGTCCAAAGAGAGCTCGGCAGGAGACGGGTGCAGAAGAAGAGTACAGCCGCTACATCCAGACAGCTGAGAGTGCTCTGAAAGCCCTTCAGGTTCTCCTCGAGGGTAAATCCAGCACAGCTGCTCCGCCTCCTGAGTGGCTGGAATTCAGACTCCAGGAGCTGCAGACCCTCATTACACACATCAGCACAGTAAAACACACAGCATGGCGATAGCAGCCTCAGTCTGTTTCAGACAGAAATGTTTATTCTGTACCTTTTAAATATTGTGTTGATACTGTTTATTAAACTTTAATATAAAGCAGCGTTTATTCGGTTTCTTCTCCAGATGGGAATGAATCAGCAGCTATTTGGTTAAAATTTAATTCAGTTAAACAACTGCAGTTACTATGTATAGTTATGAAACGTGACAAGGCTCACTCAGGAAGCAGAGCACTTTCTTTTTTGATTCCATAAAATCTTTATTTCACCAGCAACCAAAAAGCTACTAATAAATTATGTAATTTCTGTTTCACATTCTTTCAAAGTGCAAGCCATCGGTAAATCAAACCCGATACATTAGGAACAGTGGTGCTTTGCCAAAAATGTATCTTGATCTTCATGCCAGTTATGAATATGGCACATAAACATTTAAAGAAGTAGATTAAAATGAGCTGAAATTCACCTATGATTAAGATCATCATTAATCGTGAGGTGACTACTGTAGTTATCTGTTGGCAAACAATGAAGAATGGCTTTGTTTGTCCTGGTCCAGCATCATCTAGTGAGTTTCACATCCTTCCATTTCAAGTTATACGTCA
Source organism: Sphaeramia orbicularis (assembly GCF_902148855.1). Lineage (NCBI taxonomy): Eukaryota > Metazoa > Chordata > Actinopteri > Kurtiformes > Apogonidae > Sphaeramia > Sphaeramia orbicularis. The sequence goes on along the minus strand of NC_043960.1, from coordinate 44,550,538 downwards.
ATGCATACACACTGATAATAGTAAATGTCTGGAAACCCAACAGAAGATAATGGAAAAGTCTCAGTCACAGTGTCCCTCATTGTTAGTCTTACTGCATCTGTTTGTTGATGCTTCCAGAGGGAGTGTGTGTTAAGGGTTGGAGTTTTCCAGTGGTCAAGTTTTCAGCTTGCTACTGCAGATGATCAGGTGTCATCACCAGGCGTTTTCATCCTCCCAGTTCAGCTCATCTCCATCTCCCCAGCCATCGGTTTCACTCTGGAGAAAAAGGAAAAGTTGAGCAATTTTAAGCAAAATTGTGATAAAGAAGGCATAAGGAGTGGATGTGATAAAAATGGAGATGTTGGAAATGCATGTGAATTAAAACGTGAAATTTGGAAGAATTATTTAGACAAGTGAATATCAACAAAAAATTAAGTAGAGCGTACTAATAGCCCCACCTAGTCACACAACACTTTGCCCCTCCTGCTCACTGATACCCTGCCTACCCAGGGCTTTATTTTGAGTATTAACTTTCAAATGTATTTTTAATTTGTAAAAAATCCAAAAACTGAAATTCAGCCATCAAACTGTGCACTGCACCTCTCCTAGTGGTAAAGAACGTGTGTCAAATTTGAAAAACATTGAGTGAATAGTGTCCAAGAAATGGGTTGGACAAAAATCTCAGACAAACGGATGGACGACCGGAAGGACAGACAGCATTCCTGGGCAGACGGAGGTCGTTGGGTAAAATAATAATAATAAAAATGGATGTGAAATTAAAATTGTCTTCTAGAAATGAAAGATGGTCTCACTTGATACTGACAGAACACATAAACTCCACAGAAAATCTCTAATGTGACGACATTTTATTTTATTAACCAGGAAAAAAGTGTTGAGTTGATTCAAGCGTCATTCATTCTTGCAGTGAGGCTTTAAGGCTAACTGTACAGTCTGTGCTATTTTCAAACTAAAATGAGTGTTAAGTAAATAATGCTGTCTTTGTCTAGTTGAAGTGGTCTTTTTACTCATTTAAAGTTAAGTTTGATTCACTTTGTCCTCCCCATAGGGACATTCAGTCTCTATATTTGACCCACCCTAGACCATCCACTCACCTCATTCACGTTGGCAGCTGCAAACTTGGCAGTCAGTGTTCTAGTATCTACTGATAAGTCCACGTGCAGTGATTGAGGGTCTTCTGAGGAACCTGTGGACAGTCCGGCGGCGCTCACACTGCTCTCCTCCACTGGCAGAAAAGCTGGAGAGGACAGTTTGATGTCCGGCACCATATCTGCAAACAAATCGAGCTCTGGGTCTAGTTCCACCTTTTTCTTCACCTTAATTGTGAATTCCTCCCCCAAACCCGCTGTCCCTCCACTCCTATGTGGGGCTGAGGGTTTGGGTTTGGGTTTAGGTTGTGACAGGTTGGAGGTTTTGTCAGAGTCTGTTTCCTCCTGAGCCCAGCTTGTGTCCCATGACGACAGGATCTTGCTTTGTGTGGATTGTGGTGATGTTGAGCCCAGTTTGAGAGGTTTGGAGGCTCCTAATCTCAGTGTTTGAGGAACATGCGTTACAGGTGTGGTGGCGCCTCCTCTGGGTGCTGTCAGTATTACTGGGTCTGATACAGGAGCAGTCGGGGACAAGTCTGAGGTGGGCTCTGTGTCCTCAAAGTCATCCCATGGCTCCTCCTCCATGTTCTGGTGTGACAGAGGCAGTCTGGCTGGAGTGATGCCCTCCGAGGCCTGAATGTGGATCTGGACTGGCTGCCCGTCTCTGTTCTCACACTCCTCAGGGTCGCTCCAGTCAGGCCAGTCCTCCACAGGTCGGTCCGCTCTGTTGGTTTGCTCTGGGCTGTAAGATAGCGACTCCACCTTACTGTTCTGATGAAAGCCATTCAACGGTAGAGACATCTGTCTACTGATATCTGAAACAGGACAGATAAAAACAGATTTAAGTCCCAGCCATGATTAAAGAAAAAATGACTTGTGAATTCAAACTGACCATATGAACAAAGTTTCATACCAGATTTTGATTCCACAGAGTAATTCCTTGAAGTCTCTTTATTACTTGCTAAACTATCCATGTTTCCCAGACCCAAATCTTCATTTCCTGAAGGTCTAGGGAAGAGATTCAAGACTTTTGAGGGCTGAGCTATCTGAGGGTGGAAGCCTCCGACTATGTGAACAGGAGAATCTAAAAAAAAAGAAAAAAAGAGAGTAACATAAGTTGGACGGAAACATTCAGCAGTGTGGTTATGTTAGTATCACACTGATCATTCTGATATAGTTCTGAACTTCTACACTTCCACAAATCAACTCAAAAGCTGTACTTGTTGTAAAGTGATACTATTTCACCTGAAATTCTAGTTCCTAAACAAACTTGAAAAAACTTCTGTCTTGACCCTTGAATTCATTACTGCCAAGATAATTTGACAGATCAAACTGAGCTGTGGTTAGGTTCATTAAAGCGTGAAAACACCTCTGACTTAAGTTATGCAAAAAAAAAAAAAAAAAGAGAAGAAAATGTTGTCAAATTATTTCTTGAACCTAGATGACACTGCTCTCAAATTAATATTACACACAGATATGATCTAAATTCCTTATACTACTGGCTTGTCTAGGTATCCCTTCATGCCTTTGGTTTTCTTCTCGCACTTTATCATCACTTCAAATACGAAATAACAGGTAACCAAACATCTGTTTCTACTTCTATGCAGTACAACAAGCCACGTCAGGAGATTAACAGGCTAATTCCTTCAGTCTTAAAAAATTTTCTAGTGTTAGTCCTTTAGATGACAGTGTAGACGATTGTAGGTCAGAGGACTAACAAACAATGAGAAAATGTAGTTAACCGAGTTATGGCCTTCATAATGTAATATAACACTTCCTTACTTTCCGGTGTGACCTCTGTAGACTTGGTGAAGTTGGGTGTGGTGCGTTTAAAGACCTTGGTTCTCTCTCCTCCAACAACCACTTGAGCTCCGAGCAAGGGCACCAACACTGCCAGACTCTGCAGTGTCATGGCAACCAGCGAATCATTGGTGTCTCTCATTCCCAGCAAAACCTGCAGTTCATTAAACACAGGCAGCAAATAACAAAATGTTACATAACCGAGAGGCAGAGTCCTCTTACAGACTTTATGTCTTAATTATTAGATGACACTGAGTTTTTTTAATGTTCTGCTTTGCTCAGCTTTCACTAATAATATCAAGATCACAAATACTGGTACTCAGTGAGCCCTGTACCTGAGGTAGTATCTGGTTTTTGAGTTCATCATGGGAGAAGAATTCAGCATAGATATGAATGTGAGCCAGCAACACAATCCTGATGTGTTCCTCATTGACCTTAAAGAGCTTGAGAAGCTGAGGGATCACATGTTTACGATAAAGGGACACAGACAGGAGGCATTCCTCACTGCTACTGCCACCACTGCAATCTGTACACAAAGATTGAATGAAGAGAAGCATGAGCTACAGACACTAATAACAGGAACTGCTTAAACAGGGTGCTTGCTCTTAATCCCAAAAGACAAAAACTCCAGACTGCTATTTTTCCCCCTAAGACCTTGACTTTATGTACTTTTATACTTGCGTGCCTACTTTTTTGGTTGAGATTGTACCTGTTGTATGCATTAGTAAAGTTCATTTTTAATAAATGTATGAAAGAACGAATGCATAATTTGCAGCAAATTATGTTTTACTGAGAAAAATATGTTCAAAACATGAAAATCACCAAGTGCATGGATATCACATACTCAAGTATCACTAGAATCATTCCAGTACCAACCAGTTTGTGAAATCATATCCAGTTTTTTTAATATATTTCCTGTTATGTATTATCATCTTACAAGATTATGTGCCTTTAAACATACTTGAAAATTTGACTGAGAGAAACTTTTTTCAATACTTTATTGAGAGTTTCACTCAAAATTCCAGACTTTTCAAGTTCTGGGAAACGTTTCAAAATTCCATACTTTTTAAGACTTTCAAGACCTGCACAAGCACCCTGTTAAACACAGACAGTATAGATTCAGAAGCCACTGTAAACTTAATACTACTGACAGTCACATACAATGTCTGTTACCTGTCTTTGGCCTTAGAAGATGAGGCAGGAAGCTTTTGACAGCCATGTGTTCTGCAAAAACGAGGGAGTTAAGCAGTTTGGGAGCAAGACGTGCGGCTATCAGTTCTTCAGGAAGGCTCTGGACCCGGTCTAGTAGGAATCTACAAATGCAATCACAAAATACAGTTAACAGGACACTTTGGAAAATTATTAAAGGGGTCATATTTTGCTAAACCCATTTTTTTTATTAGTCTTTGGTTCATTTATTTGTGTAGTAGGACCCTAATAGTTCAAAAAGTTTGAATTTGAACCCTCCAGGTGCTGCAAAGCTATTATTATATTCATTTTGGCAAAAATCGAGTGGATTTCTACAACCCGTTTTAATTCCTGCTTAATTTGTTATGTCACGACATTTGCAAATATAACGTCAAGACTTCTGACAAACATTCCTCCAAGATAATTGTTTGTCAGCAGCCGCTGTTGTAGTAGAAACTGAAAATATGTCCAAACTTTGAACCGATTACCTAAAATGTTCAGTTGTTGGTTGAATGGGACAGAGCAACACAACCAACAACCTGGAGGGGGTGGGATGTGAAGTGGCTCATTTGCATTTAAAGTGCCAGTGCTCAAAATGACCTTTCTGGTGTCATTACTCAGAAATAGGGTTGAAGATGGACCTGTGGAGATGAATTAATGAAGAATTCAGACCCAAGCATAGCATTTACAGTTTATGTAGACCACTGGGAAATGTTTAAAATGCATAATTCCATTTTAAATGATATTTTGCTTTTAAAAAGCAAAATATCACTCCTTTTAGTTAGGTTTTATTTTATTATTTATATGACTAAGACAATATATTAAAAAAGTGAGTGATGAGCACCTTTTATTGCATTGCACACATTGCATATGTCACTTTAACTCAATAACTCATCTGTTAACAATAACTCATCAGTTAAATTCACTGCTTCACCTTTATTGTCTATTTATCTCAACCGCCTGCTGTTTACATTATATTCTATTTTATTTTTTGTATTTTTTTTTTTTTTTACTATGTTCCTTTTGTACCGTGGGGCCTTAGAGTTTTGTAAGTTCAGTTTCTGTATGCGATGTACGTATGGAAAAACTGACGAAAGAACATTTAGTAGAGCACAACAAAGACAGTGAACAAGAAAAAAACAAATGTTTCTCACTTAAAGAATTCATTCTTTTCTTCTTCAGTCTTTAGGGTCAGACTCTTGAGAAAGTTCATCACCTCTAGAAAGTCATTCCTATTCATAGAACACACAGATATTAGAAATCAAATCCTTTTTTCAGTGCACACAAGAAATAACAGCCAAAGTAAATGCAATCACACCAACCTGAAAAAGTCATGAGTCAGCAGAGAGGTGAGAGCGGGTCGAGATAAAGGGTCAGGATTCAACAGGCTGGTCTGCAAGGTTTTCTTCAGACTGTCAGTCAGCTCCAGTGACACTAAGAAGAACAGAACAAAGAGATCAATAAGTGCACAAGAAGGTTACAGATGCTTGCTCTGAGCATTTGAGTATGCACTTACCATAGCCATTTAGCAGAGGGATGAGAGTCTCCACCATCATCCCAAATGAATAACAGTCCCTAGAGTGAGCATGTTTTTCTGGAAGCATTTTAAAGTCTTCAACCTGTTAACACATACGATGACAAATTGTTACCAAAAAGGAGCTAACAATTCAAAGAATCCATAGTGACCATAACATGCTCCATATTGCATCCTTCAGTCTCCTTACCTGCTCTTCTGGAGGAACACAGCTAGCCTCTCTTACATTCTTAATGCTTGTGAGAAACTGATGAGTTGAAGAAAATGCAAAATTATTACAACAAATACTGACCAGAGAGAGCAAACGTTCTATTAACTGACACAGGCTTCTCTATTCTCCAAAGAAATCCATCAGAAATGACACACTTGGCATGTACCGTGGGAATAAAGTATTATTTCCTCTTACATCAGGTGTTGCTTCAGAAAACTTGCATACTGTTTCCATTCCTCCAAGCTTCCAGTGACCGTCTTCACTGACAAATACAGAGGACATGCAGACATTGTTGTGGCTCGATTTGCCCTGTTATTGAAGTAAGACACAAAGTATGGTAGCAATTGTTTATAAGTATGACTGGCAGAAATTCCAAGGAACTAAACATGACAATACTGCGGGAACCACATGCATTCCTCTGTGTAGTTTTTTGCTCACCCTCTCATGCAGAAACACAAGTGCCTGCAGGAGATCATAGATTCCTGCACAGATTTCTTCTGGAGAGAGGCTGTCCAGCAGCAACTCCAGAGGCTGTACACGCTCAGTAACCAGATGAATGCCTCCATCCTGCACAGAGCAGGACAAAAATCGCAGCAGACACGGGTGCCTCAAGGTCTTCAGATGCTGTAGGAAATTAAAGAATTATGTTGCTGTGCCTGCATACAGTCCAGATTTACAAACTTCCTAAAAGGCACCACTATGCAGCTGAAGGATGACACATTTAAGATAATGATAGTACAGTCAGGGTGCCAAATATACTAGTACTATAGGAGTCTATACAACATGTACAATAGTTCTGAATTCATTACCACAATATATGGGCCTGGTCAAGTGAGTAACGGAGTGAGAAAGCACTGTGAAGAAATACTCATCATTCCATATCCTTTTTGAAAAATGTATTTAGCACCAACCATAATAGCTCAAATTGTAGGTCTAAGCAAGTCCTTTAACATGCCATTTAGGAATAATAACCAAATATTTAATAAAAATATGAATTTATCATCAACAAAGTAATGCAGTGAGGAAAAATATACAACAGTTATTCAAGGTTTGGAAAAAATACCAAAAAGTGCTGTTCTTCAAGGAACGTGTAAATATTAAGCATACCACACTTTTCTAAAATATGAGGGTGCATTATAGCCAAAAATCAAACGGCTATCATTTGTATTTTGGCTTTAAAAGACATTAATTCATGGTAACAGAATGAGGTCTTTGTTCAGTGTTCACCATAATAATAATCAAAGATTTTATTAAGATACTGATAAAATTATCAGTCTTTCGCGACATATGTTTCATTACTACATTTAATACACATCTTTCTGCTGATCTTATTTTATAATAACATTCAAAATCATTATAGTATTTGATTATTATGAAATATAAGATTAGACACAGGCATATATTTTGAACATATTTATTTACATTCTGAATATATGCTGTATACACTCATCTACAACCCTTACTGTTCTTAATTTACAGTATATTCTCATATATTTTCTTATATATCCAGTTGTAATTCAGGTACAAATTAAATGAATACAGTTTTATAAACCAGATATACGTCTTTCATGCTGAGTAATTAAAAATATTGTTTTAGAGAAAAAAATAAACTGACCCTTATGTTCACTTTCGCTTGGCCAGGCCCATATATGAGCATATATGTACAGAGGCAGGTCTAACAGTGCAGTCTTTCCTTGGACCATAATATTTCTCATCTTGTGGTTCATAGAATGTGTATGCATAATGTATCAAAAGTTGTGGTTTAAGGCTAGATTTTAAATAATCTTTTCTGACTGTTAAGAAAAGACAAGGTTTTTTGATCGCTAGGCTGTATTTGCGTCTGTCAACAATGAAAGGATACATTTTCTTTGAAGTCGTTATATGACACTTGAGACGAGATTCCGCCTCCCATACCTTGGCAGCTTTGTTGACTTTGTCCTCATTGCCACGCTTGTGGACAAACACAGAGGCGGGTTTTCTGTCCTGAAGCACCGCGGAGTACATGGTGAGTCCGGAGGGAAGAGTGAGGAGCGGCTCCTCCAGAACACAGCTCCGCACCGCACTGCTCTCCGCACCCATGGTCGTACTTCTTCCCCCGGACCTGGGAGGACAGCCAGAGGGATAGACGGACGTAAATCATATCGTGACAATATGTAGCTGTCAGTCGTTAAAGATGTAAATGCAGGTGTACATTACACAGTGAAGTGGGTCAACTCACCTGTGTCACTGTACTGGACGGACCGCGGCTATACAAGTTAGCTTGTGTTGTTAGTAGCTGGCTAACCTCGACACTACGTTAGCCAGCTTGTCATTGCTATGCCTGTCCACAGCCCCCCCTCTTCCACATCAGCATGTTAACCGTGGTGTGGCATAAAATATCACAGATATTTCCCGGAACTATCAAACGGTTAGTTGTGACAGTCAAATCTAAATTTCAGTCCACTGTTTGTCAAATCAGCAACGCTAACGTGGAGCAAAAGCTTCGCTGTAAACACGGACCTTTCCGGTTCAGACGAAACCATAAAGTGGTGGGGCAGTGTCGTAAAAAGGATGAAAAAAAAAAAAAAAACAGTCATTGACGCTGCTTCGTGAAGTATTTATAAAGAATTGCTTCGATTAAATGTTATTTTACTTTAATTTTACCGTACTTTGTAACGTTATTGCACGTAAATACGCATTTTTCATTAATACAAAACCGGGTATTACCCCTGCCTGTGACGGTAATGGTTGAAACTGGAGTGGTGTG